>NC_133529.1:80475766-80778797 GCF_048544455.1 Silene latifolia
ACAACTTCTCGACTTATCGAGAAATGTTTTATCACATGATCAAAACATTGATTCCAACTCATTGATGTCCTACTTAAGACCCTCTCTTAAGTTTCACATTATCTTGGGATTACAAGAATCTACAAAACTCAAGACATGTATTGAATACATTCCTTCTAATTGAAGAAGTGGGTTTTAGATTTACTTGTTGTATGTGTATCCTCATAATGAAACACAATCCCTAAGAAGATCCAAATAGACTTAAGCATTTCAATTAGTGCAAAACCCTTTGCAACCAATCTTGCTTTGAATCTCTCTTTATTAGTGCAAAACCCTTTGTCACTAATCAAGCCTTTTATTTCGGATTTTCATGGTTCTAAGCCTTGTAGCGAGTTGTGACTTAAACACTCTTATGTAAGTCATATATTCATTACTTTCCAGAAGTAACTTGAATCAAACAATTTCTTTTGTAAGTTATAAGCTCTTTACTTTCTTAAAAGTAGCATGAATTCATCATTTTTAACAAGTGACGAATTTAACCTCCTAGGTTTTAAAGAAACAATGTCTTACACAAAACGTCTCATGTAGCCAAGAAAGACCAGTTTCTTGCGACATAACATTCTTTGTGGCTCTTGAATAATTTCTCCCACTCTGTCTTCTAAAAATAAACTTGTATTTTAGAAAGACAGTTTCACGAGCCGCAAACTTGTATTGAAAGGGAAAAATGAGTATTTGTTTCTTGTGAAAACTTACAAATATGGTACCCTTATCATTTCATATCTCATATGATTCGATTTAGTGGAAAAATAATTTAGACAAACCATATCTCATATGATAAAATCCCCAAAAGGATCAAGTAACTCAAAGTAACTTGATTGAAGTCCAAACCATATCGAATAGCGTTTGAATTCTTATCCAATCACACATTATTCCATAATGCGTGCTAAGAGAGATTAACTTATGATACTATATCACATTTCCTTTGGCTTATATCAAAGTCTTCACTTTGATAATCCCATCACGACTAAATCGTGATTCCTTGAACTCTTTAAACTTTTTTAAAGTTTTTTTTTTTTTTTTTTTTTTTTTTATATTTATTTATTTACCTTATTAAGTGAACACATTAGCGTCAACTTAAATCGTTGGTAAAAGAAAATGATCAACCTATTTTGGATTGATGATTTACAACCTCGATCTCCTTTTCAACCAAAAGGTACGAGATATCTTGCTTTGAATACAAGATACGCATATACCATTAACAATCTAATGGTTTCAAGAGTACTCGATAACTCTTTGCGTTCATCATTCCAAGGTTTAATCTTGGGTTACCAATTTGAATCTTACATCATCTACATGATATATTATTCTAGTTTGGTTTAGAATATAATCACCTTGATAATGGGCTAGCCATACATCAAATTGTGGTGAATAGGGTCACAAAAAGTGAAAACCTCTTTTGTATCTTAACAAGTTTATATTCTTATTTAGAGTTTATGCACTTAATAGTCACAATTAAGTACAACTTTAAATCCAAAAACTAGATTGAGTACACAATTACTCTATCTCTCGACATTATTATTGCTAGTCGTCATATTCTAATCATCTTATGTGTCGAATACAATGATGAAAACCTCCACTGGTTTCTAATATTGACGAAGTAGTACTAGCAAAATTTATGTTTAATCCAATAAACATTTAAAGAAGAAGGTCCCATTAGATGTCCCACAACTAACTTGTTGATTCTTCAATAATTTGGGGTAGTTTCCTTTCTAGTGTCCAACATTTAAGACAATGGAAACTTTATCGGTCGGGATTGATAGGTTTAGTATCGTCATTTCTCAATAACTTTACTTTTAACATTACCTTGTATCAATTCCATTATAATCTTTACTTCTTGAACCTCGTCCTCATCTTAACGGTTTAAGAGAATGCTCCCACTTATTTCAATGAGTCTTTGCTTTGAGAAGCAAAATTGAATTCATGAAGATCACTCTTCATTTGTTCGTTTTAGTCTTAAAACTTTCATTGAAGTGGTTGCGTTATTTTGGTCAATTACGAATTCTTGACAAAACTAATTACCAAAACAATTTATCGCTTCAAGGTACTTAATTCAATTAAGTATATGAAAAACAATCCATTGTAAGTAGATGTGTTAGTCAAGTATCAAAAACATGTTTGATAATGAATAACTTATATCTATACTCTTTACAAGAGATCCTTAGCAATGGTACATTTGAGGTTTTAGAAGCAAATTCATATTTGTTTTTAGTTACGATGTTTTAATGGAGATTTGAATCAAATCGAAATGATATCGTATATGAATTGTGGTAAAGAAATAGAACAATATAATAACGGAATAGTGGAAAACTTAACATTTATCGTTTTATTAATACTTGTAAATAAGTATAGCATTTACATAGTGACCTCTACCCAACTATGATAAATGATTCCAAGACCCAAATTCATATTAACTTGGGCACGGTGTGGCCGATGAAACCCTTATCAATATAACTCGGTGGATTAACGCTTTAATCGATTCTACTTTTAGAACTCTTGGTCGATAATATTACATTAACATTTATCTTTAGCCCAAAACACATTCAACAAGGGGACGGTGTGGCCGATAAAACCCTTATCGAAAAACTTTTGTTGAGTTCAATCCAAATTTCGAATAAATATGTCCATGATCCAAACCCACATTAACTTGGGCACGGTGTGGCCGATGAAACCCTCATCAACATGAATTCGGTGGATAGACATTTATCACCCACTTCCCCTACGTAACAAGGTTTGTACCCCGGTGTGGCCGAGTGCACTCCCTCACGAAATAGGTTTTCATGGTTTCTACTATTTGGTAAGGCTATGTCTCAATTAATTGTTTTAGCGAGAGGTCATGTCAATTTATTATCTATCACGTTTTAAGTGAACTAAAGCGGTGAACTACGATAATTCGAATTGACACGGTCGATAAACTCGATGAAGATGATGATGCATGTTTTAGTTATGGCGATTTAGCGATGCATGTGACATATAAATAAAATGCAAAGCATAAAAATAAATCCTAGTATGACCTTCCTAAAATAGAAAAACTATTTAACTATTACATATTCGGAAACCAACTCCATTGGTCCCTTGAACTTCGGTTGTGGCACGCATCTCGAGGTAACACCGTCTTTATGTATCGCCATCTTGAAGAAATCCGTCTTTGGGAACTCCGAAATGAATAAAATTACATAACAAATTACATAATTTCCTATTATACATTTGTAACTAAAATAAAATAAATCTATTAAATTACAAAACGGTAATACGAGATCACAATAAATTACAACCGAATCGATATTCCCATACATTTCGGGTAATACCAATTAAAACTAAGGCCATACTAAGTAAAATTACATAATTCAAAAATTACATAAATTAAATTATGACAATCATAAAGAAAATGGAGCATTATAATATGTATGAACATGCACAATTTTATGCTAAATCGCCTTTAAATAGCCAATATCGTATATTACTCGGTTTTTACGGATTTGCGTGATTTCAACATTTTATAATCACAAAAATACATAAATTCATATTTATGCATAAGTTAATTACCCTAACCTCTTAGGACTCAAAATTTAGTCTTCACTAATTATTTGACCATAATTAACTCATATTTCTAAAATTGTTCATTATAGGACCAAAAATTACAAAAATAAGCTATAAACTTCAAATAAATCACAAAATTTCAAATAAATTCAAAATTTGAAATTTAAACTCATGAACATTCTGAAAAAATACCATGACACTCATAATGTTCAAAAACTTAGGTTAAAAATTTCGAAATTTTTCGGAAAAACATTGTTGCGGTTTATCGGTTTTTAACAAAATAATCATAAAAACATGAGAAAAATTATATTCATTAACTTTTCAATTTTAGATCTGAAAAAGATAATAAAATGCAACATATGATGTTTTTCCTAAGTCATAGAGTATGTTTTATCAATATTTCACTAATAAAGTCACTATTCATGCCATTTTTCTTCAAAAATCCATAAATCATGCAAAAGGACTTCACTATAGCCCATTATTTTACACACATCTTGTAAAATTGCATGTGACAACATACTAAATTTCTATGACCAGATTCGAAATTTATCTCATATTAACCTATTTTTCACCTAAATCCGAATTTAATAATGAAAAATCCATTTTTCGAGCATAAGAAGTCCAAAAATTATGAAAATTTATAGGTTATCTCAAAATAATATATGTGAGAACATATCCAAAAATCACTGGAAAATTCGAAGTTTAGCTATTTTTAGTCCGAAAATGACATTTTTACTCATAAAATCATATTTAAATGCCATTATTGTATAATATGAACAATAAAAATCCGTAAATAAACCAAAATATCCTAAAAACATTTTAGGACCAGAAACTTTAACATGCAAAAAATAATTTTGTGATATATCATAATAACACAAATTATTCAAGTTTTATATGTTAATCTTTATAACTCGGAAAAACTTTTAACCGATTTGCATGCAAACAACCATGGCTCTTGATACCGATTGAAGGAAAAGAAGATCTATATACTTAACATATTCATATATGTTTTAATTTAATTTGTCATAAAATTAAAGAATGATCTTATGCATGCAAACTTTAAACAAAATAAAGAGGAAATCATCATCTTACATTGGATGTTTCGGTTTTATGGGCACAAGTGAGTTCACCTACTCACTTGTTCTTGAGCTTCCAAATAATGGATGAACAAGGTTCAAATTAGAACCTCTCCCAAAAGCATATACCCAAGGAAACTCATAATAACCAATATTATTTAGATCTAGTAATAATATTAGTTTTACTATAAAATTGACACAAAATGAATTGTATTTTTGGCTCTTGAATCACTCGGTCAAGAGGGAGTATATGTGAGATTTTTATTTCTCTAGAAAAATCACATATTGTAGAGATTATACATTTTCTTACACTAGAAAATTATGTGGTGAAAAAGAATGAATAATAATGTGTAAGAGAAAAGCTCTTCTCTCTTATCTTGTGGAGTGGCCGAAAAAATGCATTGGGTAGTATGCCCAATGCATTTCATTTTTGCTCTTCTCAAAAGCTAGGTGTGCATGGCTACTACTTAGATATGATAATTGTGTTTTCCACTCAAGATAAAAACACAATATATATCTTACACTCCCTCCTCATTTTCGGTTTTAAGCATAAAATGGAGAATCCATTTTATTTTGTCATTTGTCAAATTTGTCACATGTAACATGTTACATGACATGTCACAATGTAATGTATTTTTAACATATAAAAATCAACATACTCATAAAATATGTCATTTACAAAATCGACTAGTAATTCGTAATTACTTGTACCAAAAATGTTTCCGAATTATAAACTACAACATTCTGTATTTATAATAATTTATTCATTCCGTTTCAATTGTTTCTGTAAACAATAATTTCATCTAAGTAATAAAATAATTCGATTACTTAGACCGTATCTCATTTAATCATATTTACAATAAGATACGTAAATTATACTCACAAAATCATCCGTCAATTTTAAGCAATTTAATTAACTCGTATCGGTATACGATCAATTAAATAATCAATTAAGAGTATTTCCCTATAGGTATGACCTAAGGGGATCAACTGATCACCACCGTCGCATGACAGTAATGTCAAACTCTAGTCAGCCAATCATTACCGATATGTGTGGACCAGTTGACTGTAAAAAATTACATCCCACATGTATTCTTAAAATGAGATTTAATAATGATATTTAAATCATGTGATCGCACTATTGTTGAGGACACATTTCCCAACACAAAGCCCAAGCTCCCCCAAAACAACCTGAAAGACCACATCATGAGAAACCCAGAACTCAACCAAAGACGGTTCCCAGACAAACCCATTCGCCTCCAAAACGTAAGGTTTTAAAAAGGGTTTGGGTTAGAAAAGATTTAGTTTTTAGAGTGACTAACGTCAAAGGACCCAACTTAGCTTGGGTACCTAAAAACTGTATCTAATTATTTTGCAGGTTGTGGTGAAAGAAAATAACCTATAGTACCTTGATAGTGGATGCTCAAGGCACATGACTGGAGATATAAATTTATTTCTTTCACTTGAACCCTTCGACGGAGGTAAGGTCACATTTGGTGATAACAAGAAGGGCAAGGTTATCGTTGTTGGTAAAGTCGGAATATTCTCTTCTCATGCTATTAGTGATGTTTATCGTGTTAGTGGTCTCAAGCACAATTTACTGAGTATCTCTCAATTATGCGACAAAGGAAATAAAGTTGTCTTTCATTCAGATTCTTGTCGAATAATAATTGAAGGAACAAGTAGTGTTGTGCTTGAAGGACATTGTAGAAGGAATGTTTATATGATTGATCTAAATGATATTCCTACTAATTCATTCACTAATTCATTCACTTGCATGAAAGTAACAACAGATGATCCGTGTCTTTGGCACAAAAGGTTTGCTTACATAAATTCAACAACGTTGAATAAGCTAAAGAGATGGGATTTGGTTGAAGGACTTCCCTCAATCAAATTCGATCAAGAAACATTATGTGACTCGTGTGCTCGATGCAAACATGTGAGATCATCGTTCAAACCCAAGAGAATGGTAAGTACCAATGAACCACTAGAACTCGTGCATATGGATCTATGTGGCCTAATGAAGGTAAGAAGTAGAGGTGGATCCAGGATGAGGAAGAAGACTTGAACGAACCTTATTTCCGACTACCAGGGATGATCTTCCAGAATTGGATGTAGAAGATAAAGAAATTGAGGGCACAAATGATGAACAAGGAAGCCCTTCGAATGATAAAGGAAAGAGAACTGAGAATATAGTTGATGATACTATAACCTCTTCTCAATCCAAAGCGGAAATCAGCGAAGTTATAGCTGATGATGCTATAACATTAAATCCAAATCAAAGAAAAAGATCCAGAGTTATACCTGATTCAGTTATAACCCCAGGATTGGATTCAGGGGGAACAAGGGTTGAACCCCAATCATTCGAAGAAGGCGAGACTAGTTCAGATAATGAGGTGCCTCGTGTCTCTAAGAAATGGAAATATAAGGATTCTCATCCAATGGAAACCATCCTAGGAAGTCTAAATGAAGGAGTTCGAACTCGTAGAAAGCTTAACAACTTCTGTTCCTTTTACTCATTCCTATCAACTATTGAGCCAACAAATATTAAGGAAGCACTTGCAGAACCTGATTGGATTGTTGCTATGCAAGAAGAGCTCCAACAGTTCGAACGAAACAAAGTTTGGCATTTGGTTCCTAGACCTAAAGACCGAACTGTTATTGGTAAAAGATGGGTTTTTAGAAACAAGATGGACGATACAAGAGTTACTGTACGAAATAAGGCTAGATTGGTTGTACAAGGGTACAATCAACAAGAAGGAATTGACTATGATGAAACCTTCGCTCCTGTAGCCAGACTTGAGGCTATTAGACTACTGATAGCTTTTGCTGCTCATAAAGGAATTAAACTGTATCAAATGGACGTTAAGTCAGCATTTCTTAACGGTTATTTGAATGAGGAGGTTTTTGTTGAGCAACCTCCATGATTCCTTGATAGCAAGTTTCAAAACCATGTTTTCAAATTAGATAAAGTTTTGTATGGTTTGAAACAAGCTCCCAGGTCGTGGTACGACAGATTGTCAAAATATCTTCTTGAAAGTGGTTTTAAAAGAGGACCTGTCGACAAAACCCTATTCTTGAAAACTGAAAATTCCGATCTATTAGTTGTACAAATTTATGTTGATGATATTATCTTTGGTTCAACTAATAATCGTCTATGTAAGTATTTTTCAGAATTGATGACCTCAGAATTCGAGATGAGCATGATGGGAGAACTCAAGTTCTTCCTTGGACTCCAAATTCAACAAACTACTGAAGGAATTATGATACACCAACAAAAATACATCAAAGAGCTAATCAAGAAATTCGGTATGGAAAATTCTAATTCTAAGCCAACTCCCATGGGTACAGATAAGAAGTTGACTTTGGATGAAAACGGTAAGTCTGTAGATGAGACGTCTTATCGAGGTATGATTGGCTCACTTCTTTATTTAACTGCAAGTCGTCCCGATATAATGTTTAGTGTATGCGTTTGTGCTCGATTTCAATCGTGCCCTAAAGAATCGCATATGATTGCAGTTAAGAGAATCTTGAAGTATTTAATTGGTACATCTAAATTATATCTATGGTATCCTCTTGAGTGTAATTTCGATCTCATAGGATATTCAGATGCAGATTATGCAGGATGTTCACTTGACAGAAAAAGTACCTCCGGCATAGCTACGTTTGTTGGACCCTGTATTATTACATGGGGGTCAAAGAAGCAAAATTCCGTTGCGTTATCTACAGCTGAAGCCGAATACATTGCCGCTGGGCTGGTATGTTCTCAACTTTGAGGGCTTAAGCAACAGTTATGTGATTACGGTGTTAATGTTTGTTGTATACCTATTTTATGTGATAACACGAGTGCTATAATCATATCTAAGAACCCTGCGCAGCACTCACGAACTAAGCATATAGACATTAGACACCATTTTCTACGTGATCATGTAGATAAGGGCGACATAAGACTGGAATTTTGTAGTACAGAAAAACAATGGGCTGACATTTTTACCAAAGCATTGGCTAGAGAACGTTTTGAGATTTTACGGTTGGAAATTGGTTTAATTGGTGACAACTAAACTTGTCACAAATATTTTATTTTCCGTATGACTGACTAGATTTGACGAGATTGTATGACTGTTTCCGTATTTTTTGTTGCAAGTTTATTTGTGTTAAATGTTATATTATATTACGAGAATATTCCGTCTGCTAGTCATGTATATCTTATATTTTATTACGAACCATAAAGTCGGTAACAAATTATATCTTTTATATCCCTTTACCGAAATCTCCTACTATAATTCTATCTTTTGCCAAATTTTATCTTACCATATCTCACAAAAGTTTTACCATAACAATATTTCCTAAGCCTTTTTGTATAATTTGGTAAGTAAACAAAAAAAAAAAATATCTTTCAAAATCTTTGCCTACTCCTACACGCCACCCTACTCCACTTTCCTAATCCTATACCAACTTAAACTTACCATATTGCAATTTGCTAAACCCATAAATACCCCACCTTCCATACGTCCCAATCACCACACAACTCCCTAAAATTTACCTCTCAAAACCTTTCCACACTCAACCTCACAAATCAATCATCATTGATGCGGTCGTTTCTGCACCAAAAATAATTTACCTAAGAACTACTAGCAGAAGCTAGTGGCAAGTAGGGTCGAATCCACAGGAAGGCTATTGTATCTATTCTAGGTTCGCTTATTCGGTCACAAGCGGGATTTTGAAAATGATTTCTAAACTACAGCAAGAAAAGGGAAGAGAGAAGGGCAAGAGAAATAAAGAGTAGATCAAGGGAAAGGAAACAGCTAAGACAGTCGGTTCACCATAATTAATCAAGTCTAACAATCTGGTCTCAGGTCAAAACAAATACGATCTATGGGGTAGCGAATATCTCCTTTCGGTCTCAATTCACCCTAAAGCGACAATAGCTTAGCTTTCGCCCTCACTATCGTGCCCTAATGTATCGCTGCGAGTCTCACCCTTTCCAACCTTTCGGTCCAGGTCAAGGTTTACTACGGTCTAAAGGCTAATTGCGCCGACTCAATTAAACTATAGCAATTAAATGCAACAATTAACAACATAGATTATAATAGCATGAACCTGATAAGGTGATTACTATTCTATCATAATTGCGGATCCCCTAAGTCCTAGCGAGGAAATTAGTTACGCATAATAAAGGACCAAAGCATAAAAGAAGAAAAGAGAGAAGGAATTAAGATTAATACCGATAAATAATGATTGCAAGAGTTTAGATCCGGAAAATAAATAAGAATGGAAGACGGAGTTTCCTCCGTTTCCTCGCTACAGGAACAGTGATAAGGCGTGAGAGAGTAAGAGAGACTTAATTCTGACTTCTCGCCTCTTATTTATACTAAAACTAACTTAAACAAACCTAATTACAAAACGGAATTAAAGCCCACGCGATAACCCCTCTCGATCGAGTCACTAGACCTCTCGATCGAGTACACAGGCTCTCGATCGAGTACAGCGCGTAACTCTGCTTTGCGCACCAAACTTCAAATGGCCGCCATTTCTTCGTTACTTGGACAAATAGGGCGTGGTTGGTGGCGTTGGAAAGCTAAGAGGATAAGCTTTCACTTCCAACTGGAATCACCTTAATAGCTGTTGTATAACTCGAGATATGGCTCTTAAAATCAGGAACTAGCAAATTGAAGCACTCTCTTGGCTCGCCTAACTTCCTTACTCCAATGCGCATCTCAAAATAGCACTTTCCAAGCTCTGACTCAACTCATATCCTAAATGCATGCGTAGGGACATGTTTTAGGCTTGATTATGATCTTCTCCGGCTCATATCTGCAAATAATGCAAAACAAACCAAAGTAGACTATTCGGGGGATATTTGTAGTAAAATTACTACGAAATAAGCATGGAAATGCGTGCTAATATGGCCTAAAAGGTCTATATAAAATGCACGCATCAAACTTCCCCAAACCAAACCCTTGCTTGTCCTCAAGCAAACTCATGCAATTAACTAAAGACTAACTAGAAAGGAGTAAAACACGGACAAACTGAAAACCGTCGACTTGAACCAATTTAATGCTCATGAATCAACTACTAAAAGCTCAATGTCACGCAAACGAACTTATGCATGTTTTAAGAAGATGTTGAACGTTTGACCTTGCAAGACTTCAAAATTGGACTCTCCCGGGTCACTCTTCTCTCAACAAAGCAAATGGTAAGCAAATTATATGTAAAAGAGAAAGAAGAAATAACAGTCGCTCACCTAACTGCGACCAACACAATCGTGCATGCAATATAGTATGATAAGTAATTCTAACTACCGTACGCATACATTCCAACCGTTCAGGATCAATCACATGACGAATACTTGCAAAAGTTTGGATAAGTGAGGTAATGGGTAGAAAGGGGCAAAACAATATTGGATAAGAGGAGTTAAAGCGTTAAGCTAGAACCTATCAAACCAAATAAATCCATCCGACTTACTACTCCAATAATAATAAACTCAGTACCATCCTTGGCATAAAACTCACTAAAATCCAAATAGAAGATGAATCGGAAACAAAAAGCCAATTAGCTTATTATGCGCTAACAGTTCCCTCACAAATACAAATTAGAACTTGGGAATTTCACTTTTCTTTTTCTTTTTCATTTTTTCCTCTTTTTTTTCGGTCTCTTTTTTTCATCTCTTGATTTTCAGCTAATATTTCCATATAACCAATTCCGACATCAACTTCCAAATTTTCCATAACAAATGAATATAAACCAAAACAGGTACGATAAACATGTACCACAAAACAACACTAAACTAGCTCAACGCAAGGTAGGCTAAGATTTGGGTGTAGTTTATGGGTCATTGGCGATTTTGGCTAAAAGTGGAGTTAATGGGTAAGAATGAGAAAAAGGAAATTGCAAGTACTCTCCAACCTGTGACACCATCCACTAACCCGAATGTATGCAGGCAAAAAGCAATTAAATGTCATACTTGTGCAAATTAATGTTACACGACATTTAGGGAGTAACTACTCACAATCCTAAATAAACTGGTCATAAATGACACCAGTTAAATCAGCTCTAAACCTCAGAAAGTAATGTAGTTTGCCAAAATTTCAGTCAAGTCTACTTGTTCAACAAATTTTGAAACGAAATTCGAGAAATTGCAAAAGACTTTTGCTAAAAGATGTGAAACAATGCGAGGCTCAAGCAAAAAAAACAATTATCAGCAATGAATTACTCCAATCCGACTCAATCTAATATGCAAAATTAAACGTAATATTTTTTGTTTTTTCGAATTTTTTTTTGATTTTTATGAATTTTTCTATTTTTGAAATTAAACAACAATGCATGCAGAAATTGAAACGTGATTACATAAATGCAGTAAAAACAACATGCAGACACGATATGGATGCATACCCCCAAACCAAACTGTACAATGTCCCCATTGTACAAAGTAAAGGAAAAGAAAATGCAAACTAAAAAGAGGATGAGTCGGAAACTTACAAAAGCGCGTAAACCACGGACCTCCCCAAACCGAACCAGACATGGGAGGTGCAGGTACTCGATCGACAAAACAGCCGCTCGATCGAGTACATATGGCCAGCTTTTCTCTCGATCGACCAAGGAAGGAGCTCGATCGAGGGCATGAAAATTGGGACTGCTCGATCGAGTAAGGAGGTACTCGATCGAGTGCTTCAGGTGGCTTTGTCGCTCGATCGAGTAAGTAAAGACTCGACCGAATCCTTTGTCGCATCAGCAAGCGACAAAATAGCGTAGTTGTACCTGCAATCAACTAATAACGTCCCAAAAATACCGCCAAATACCAAGGCTAAAAATTCCGCAGTTTATTAAGTACACAACGAGATAAAAACGAAAGTATTAAAAAGTAACAATAAAAAAAAAGTAAAAACTCCGGGTTGCCTCCCGGACAGCGCTAGTTTGCAGATAGGTCCCAGCTTGACCATCTTTCGTCAGCAAATCCACGGCCTCCTACTCGGCTTCTGACTGAATGCAGTTATTTCAGCCATTAAGAGCTTCACAATCGGCCCCCTAAGCACAGCAACAGCACGGCAACGGCTTATTATAGCGTCCAACACTCTTCTATCAACCATTTTCCGCACTTTCTTCTTTGGCGGGATAGAATCTTGCGATCCCCTTCCCGGGTCCTTCAACTTCACTAGACCTGCGCAAGAAGAAACAGAACGATTTTCCTCCAAATTGCTCCCGAGTTGGGGCGGAGGCGTTAATTCAAAAGCAGTATATGAATTAACGGAAGGCATAACACAAATTATAGCGGGGTCAACAAAAGAAATATTACCTTCTAATGCGTTGGAATGACCTTCGTTTACCTTCTCATCGCTAGTCGGGACAACCTCGGGTGATGAAACAAAGGTCTTTGTCCAAAGTTATTTGCTCGATCGAGTGAATAAATCACTCGATCGAGTCCCTTCTTCACCAAAACCAATCGATCGAGCAATGTGGTCGCTCGATCGAGAACCCTCTTCAACAAAACCACTCGATCGAGCAACTAAGTCACTCGATCGAGGGAAATCCTCATCCCAATCAGTCGATCGAGCTGTTTCAGTTGCTCGATCGACCAACTCCATAGCTGAATCAGAAGCAGCAACATTGAAGACTTTCTCGAAATTCGAGTCATTGAAATCCGAGTCATAAATAACATCCTCTGGTTCAGTTGTCAATTGCGCAAATTGATGCACAAGACCTTTGATAGAGGCCTCTCTTGCTTCTTTAACTTGTTGCTTTTGAAGAGTAAGTGTCGCTATTAGCGACTTTAATTCATCCATCTCTTCATTTTGGATAGCAGTAGGGGGAGTTTGTTGTTGCGGCGGTGAATAGGAATAAGAAGGCTCTTGGTAGCCTTGTTGATAGTACGGATGTGGCGGTGTATAACTGCAAGGTGGGAACGAAACATAGTGACTTCGCTTATACTGTTGATAAGCATAAACTTGGTCACGATCTGCAAAACAGTAAACTGCATCGTGTCCCACGGTGCCACATCTCTCACAAAATACCACCTGTTGCTCCGATGAACGGAACATAGGTGGACTCCTCCTAAGTACCACCGATAGGACCTGTAAGACCTATCAAAACAACACTAGCAAAGGAGATAAGAAGCGCCGCAGGAATAAAATTCCCGAGGCGGAAAGAAATAAACGAAACAAAAAAATGATAGGGCAATTGCCTCCCGCAACGGCGCCAAAATTTGATGCGGTCGTTTTCGCACCAAAAATAATTTACCTAAGAACTACTAGCGAAGCTAGTGGCAAGTAGGGTCGAATCCACGGGGAAGGCTATTGTATCTGTTCTAGGTTCGCTTATTCGGTCACAAGCGGGATTTTGAAAATGATTTCTAAACTACAGCAAGAAAAGGGAAGAGAGAAGGGCAAGAGAAATAAAGAGTAGATCAAGGGAAAGGAAACAGCTAAGACAATCGGTTCACCATAATTAATCAAGTCTAACAATCTGGTCTCAGGTCAAAACAAATACGATCTATGGGGTAGCGAATATCTCCTTTCGGTCTCAATTCACCCTAAAGCGACAATAGCTTAGCTTTCGCCCTCACTATCGTGCCCTAATGTATCGATGCGAGTCTCACCCTTTCCAACCTTTCGGTCCAGGTCAAGGTTTACTACGGTCTATAGGCTAATTGCGCCGACTCAATTAAACTATAGCAATTAAATGCAACAATTAACAACATAGATTATAATAGCATGAACCTGATAAGGTGATTATTATTCTATCATAATCGCGGATCCCCTAAGTCCTAGCGAGGAAATTAGTTACGCATAATAAAGGACCAAAGCATAAAAGAAGAAAAGAGAGAAGGAATTAAGATTAATACCGATAAATAATGATTGCAAGAGTTTCGATCCGGAAAATAAATAAGAATGGAAGACGGAGTTTCCTCCGTTTCCTCGCTACAGGAACAGTGATAAGGCGTGAGAGAGTAAGAGAGACTTAATTCTGACTTCTCGCCTCTTATTTATACTAAAACTAACTTAAACAAACCTAATTACAAAACGGAATTAAAGCCCACGCGATAACTCCTCTCGATCGAGTCACTAGACCTCTCGATCGAGTACACAGGCTCTCGATCGAGTACAGCGCGTAACTCTGCTTTGCGCACCAAACTTCAAATGGCCGCCATTTGTTAGTTACTTGGACAAATAGGGCGTGGTTGGTGGCGTTGGAAAGCTAAGAGGATACGCTTTCACCTACAACTGGAATCACCTTAATAGCTGTTGTAGAACTCGAGATATGGCTCTTACAAGCAGGAACTAGCAAATTGAAGCACTCTCTTGGCTCGCCTAACTTCCTTACTCCAATGCGCATCTCAAAATAGCACTTTCCAAGCTCTGACTCAACTCATCTCCTAAATGCATGCGTAGGGACATGTTTTAGGCTTGATTATGATCTTCTCCGGCTCATATCTGCAAATAATGCAAAACAAACCAAAGTAGACTATTCGGGGGATATTTGTAGTAAAATTACTACGAAATAAGCATGGAAATGCGTGCTAATATGGACTAAAAGGTCTATATAAAATGCACGCATCAATCATCATGACACCACCTTCAACTCGCCTCCACTCTCCCTCAACTCGGTCCACAACTCGGACCGGGTCATCCAAACCAACATGCAACAAACCCTTTAATACCACCAACACTCCCTCACCTCAACCAAATCCTAAGCCTACCAATCCCGATCATAACTGGGTTGATCCTAATCTAGAGGGCAAACGACGGAAGCTTAATAAGGGTAAGAAGAAGGTCGTCGGTTTCGAGGGTTCGGTTGAAGAAACCGAGGTAGTGGTCAATCAAGATGGTTCTCAAAGAGTTATGTTTCGCGAATATATGCCGAATGCAACTATGACGGGTCTTGATAAAGTTCGACTTACCGCGAATGAAAGGACTCGGGTAAACCGTGTTATGAGATACGGTATTCATGGAGGACGGACCTATTCCGAAAAGTGGTATACAAAAATTGAAGCTTTACAATTTTTCAAAGATTTCTTAACTTATCAAGAGTGCAAAAAGATTAGCTCTTTCATCGGTCCTGTATATCCGATTGAGGTAATCCAATTTTATTCTTCGGTTTCTATGAGGAAGAATGTGTTGCATGCAATGGTAAATGAGTCCGAAGTCACCATCTCCCTTGACGATTTTCGTACTCTGTTTTCCGTCCCTGATGATGGGATAGAAATCAACCCGAGTGCGGAATGGGGGGATGTGACGGAGGAAGAGAAGCTTCAGATTAAACGGTCTTTTGATGATGGTGCTACGGGGTCTAGTAATATGTTAGCGGGACCGTTTACTCCTAAGTTGAAGTTCTTTTTAAATTTTCTTTGGAATACGGTTGTCCCGAGGAGAGGTGGTCGTGATAAGTTGTCGAGCTATGAGATGGTTTTGGTCTCAAAGTGGCTCGAAGGAACTAAGGTTAGTCTTCCCCGACTTGTTTTTCATCGGATTATCCAAACAAGTATTTACGTCACCGAGGAAAAATTTTATACTACCTTGGATTTACCTTTTGGGATGTCGATTTCTCGACTCTTGGAATATAAAGGGGTTGTCGGTCCTACTAGCTATGGGGTTATGGTCAAGGATGAGATGTGTGACACTCATCTAAAATTCATGAAAATTGGTGCGATTGAACCCGACTTGGTCTTCTTGGCTAAGGGTAATGTGGTAGAGAAGTCTTCGGATGTGATGTTGGTTGTGGAACAAAAATTGGACTCGTTTATGACGAGTATTTGTGAAAAATTAGATGTTCAAAACAAGTTAATTGCGGAATTGGTCTCGGGTTTGAGAAAGGAAAAGGATGGGGCTTCGGCTTCGAATTGTTCGAGTAATGCCGAGGTCCTAGCTTATTTGCATGGGTTGGAAAATCATGTTGAAGCAATGGCTCGTGATGCGGCTAGAGCGGCTAAGGAGTGTGTTCGTCATGTTGGAGTAAGTGTCCCCGACAATAATGCGATCACAATTGTTGATCATATTGATCACATATTTAAAACTCATACCAAGAATACGAAAGGGATGATACATTACATATATAGTCAACTGGTCCACACATATCGGTAATGATTGGCTGGCTAGAGTTTGACATTACTGTCGTGCGACGGTGGTGATCAGTTGATCCCTTGAGGTCACACCTAAAGGACGATTCCCTTAATTGAAAAGGTTAATTAATTGTATGACGATACAGATTAATTAATTCCTTAAAATTGAGCAAATTATTATAAGAGAGAAAAATAACATCTTATTATAATGTGATTAAATGAGATTTTATTTAGTAATTTAAAAAGTTATATTACTAAAATTAATCGGTGTTTGCGAAACACGCGAGATGAGAATGATAAGTTAGTTATAATTACAAGATGTTGTAAATTATACTAACTAGTAATTAAATGACCATTTTATGAGAAAGTAATTTTAAATTACTAGTCAATTTGTTAAATATGATTTATTTAATTTGTAAATGATATTTAATTTGTTAAATATGCATTTTAAATTAAAACATGACATAAGACATGTCACATGTCACATGACATACAATTGTACAATTGACAAAAATAAAATGGACTCCATATTACACACATAAACCGAAATTGGTGGGCATTGTGAGATGTTTTGTCTTTTTCCATTTGTCTTATTCATTTGTCCAAAATGCTTGATAGTGACATGACTATGGACAAAGGCTTACACATTTGTCTTGTGAAGACAAAAAGAAAAAAAAGAATTATGGTCTATAGACCACTAGAGGCCACCGGTTTTTGTGAGTGTGCATAGAGAGATTTTTCTCATTTTTATTCATTCTTACATATTTTTATGAAAATACCTCTCTCTCTCTCTCTCTCTCTCTCTCTCTCTCTCTCTCTCTCTCTCTCTCTCTCTCTCTCTTGTTCTTCATAAAAGTCCCTTTTATGAATCTAATTTGTATGAATCAATAACTAATAATACTAGTAGTAATATATTAGTATTAGTAATCAATTTTAAGGTAAACCACATTACAAATATCTAGTATATGTTAGTTTGTGGGATTAAGGGTTAGTCTTGGGTGCTACTAATTGGAGGGCTTCTATTTTGAAGTCATGAATGTTCATCCAATATTGGAAAGCTCAAGAACTAACAAGAAGGAGATCTTATTGGTGCCCATTTGAACGAAATTTAAATGGTGAGAAATTGATTTTCTTATCTCTTCTTATTTAGTTTGCATGCATAAGATTTAAATTAATTTTATGACTAAATTAATTTGTAACATATAAGAATATGTTGTATAATGAGATATAGATTTCTAACAAGCGGTATCAAGAGCCTTTGGTTATTTGCATGCAAATCGGTTATAGTTTTTCCGAGTTATACGATTAACATATAAAACTTGTAAATTTGTGTTATTATGATATATCACGAAAATAATTTATGCATGTTAAAGTTTCTGATCCTAAAATGTATTTAGGATATTTTGGTTAATTTATGGATTTTTATTGTTCATTTTATTTAATATTGGCATTAAAATGTGATTTTTATGATAAAAATGTCATTTTTGGACGAAAATTAGCGAAACTTCGAATTTTCCAGTGGTTTTTGGATATGTTTTCACATATATTATTTTTAGATGATCTGGAAATTTTCAGAATTTGTGGAGTTTTTATGCTCGAAATATGGATTTTTCATGATAAAAATCGAATTTAAATGATAAATAGGTTAATATGAGAAATATTTCGAATCTAGTCATAGAAATTTAGTATGTTGTCACATGCAATTTTACAAGATGTGTGTAAAATAATAGGCTATAATGAAGTCTTCATGCATGATTTATGGATTTTTGATGAAAAATAGCATAAATAGTGACTTAATTAGTGAATAAATGCTAAGACATACTTCATGACTAAGGAAAAACGTCACATGTTGCATTTTATTATATTTTTCAGATCTAAAATTGAAAAGTTGATGAATATAATTTTCTCATGTTTTTATGATTATTATTGATAAATTCGATAAACCGCAACATAGTTTTTTCGATAATTTTACGAAATTTTAACCTAAGTTTTTGAACATTATGAGTGTCATGGTATTTTTCTAGAATGTTCATAAGTTTAAATTTCAAAGTTGAATTTATTTGAAATTTTTGTGATTTATTTGAAGTTTATAGCATTTTATTGTAATTTTAGGTCCATTAATGAACAATTTTAAGAAATATAAGTTAATTATAGTCAAATGATTAGTGGAGACTAATTTTGAGTCCTAAGTTGGTTAGGGTAATTAACTTGTGCATAAATATGAATTTATGTAATTATTGTGATTATAAAATATTAAATCACGCAAATCCGTAAAAACCGTTTAATATACGATATTGGCTCCTTAAAGGCGATTTAGCATAAAATTGGGCATGTTCATACATATTATAATGCTGCATTTTATTTATGATTGTCATAATTTTATTTTATGTAATTTTTGAATTATGTAATTTTACTTAGTATGGCCTTAGTTTTTAATTGGTATTACCCGGAATGTATGGGAATATCGATTCGGTTGTAATTTATTGTGATCTCGTATCACCGTTTTGTAATTTAATAGATTTATTTTATTTTAATTACAAATGTATAATAGGAAATTATGTAATTTATTATGTAATTTATTTATTTCGGAGTTCCTTGAAGACGGTGTCACTCAAGGAAGACGATCCATTAAAGACGGTGTTACCTCGAGATGCGTGCCAAAACCAAAGTTCAAGGGACCAATGGAGTTGGTTTCCGAATTTGTAATAGTTTATTAGATTTACTATTCTAGGAAGGCCATACTAGGATTTAATTTATGCTTTGCATTTTATCTATATGTCGCATGCATCGCTAAATCGCCATAACTAAAACATGCATTATCTTTTAATCGAGTTTATCGACAAATTATAATTATCGTAGTTCACCGCTTTAGTTCACTTAAAACGTGATAGATAATAAATTGACATGACCTCTCGCTAAAAATAATCAATTGAGACTTAACCTTACCAAAAATTAGAAACCATGAAGTACCAGTTTCGCAAGGGAGTTGAGCCGGCTTTACCGTAAGACAAACCTTGTTACGTTGGTGAAGTGGGTGATAAATGTCTACCCACCGAATTTATAAAGATGAGGGTTGTTTTCGGCTTTACCGATGCCCAAGTTGATGTAAATTTGGATCATGGACACATTTATTCGAAATTTGGGTTGAACTCAACGAAAGTATTCTCGACGGTTGCCGGATGTGTTTCGGGCTAAAGATAAATTTTAATGTAAATTTATTAACCAAGAGTTCTAAAAGTAGAATCGATTAAAAGGTTAATCCACCGAGTTATATTGATAAGGGTTGTTTTCGGCTTTACCGATGCCTAAGTTAATATGAATTTGGGTCTTGGAATCATTTATCAAGTTGGGTAGAGGTCCCTAGATAAATGCAATAAAACTTGTTTAATTAAAATATTTACAAGTATTAATAAAACGATAAATGTTAAGTTTTCCACTATTCCGTTATCATATTGTTCTATTTCTTTACCACAATTCATATACGATATCATTTCGATTTTTGATTCAAATCTCCATTAAAACATCGTAACTAAAGACAAATATGAATTTGCTTCTAAAACCTCAAATGAACCATTGCTAAGGATCTCTTGTAAAGAGTATAGATTAAAGTTATTCATTATCAAACAGGTTTTTGATTCTTGACTAACACATCTACTTACAATGAATTGTTTCTCATATGCTTAATTAAATTAAGTACCTTGAAGCGATAAATTGTTTTGGTAATTAGATTTGTCAGAATTCGTAATTGACCAAAATAACGCAACCACTTCAATGAAAGTTTTAAGACTAAAACGATTAAATTGAAGAGTAGTCTTCATAAGATTCAACTTTGCTTCTCTAAGTAAAGACTCATTGAAATGAGTGGGAGCATTCTCTTAAACCGATAAGAAAAGGACGAGGTTCAAGAAGTAAAGATAATAATGGAATTGATACAAGGTAATGTTAAAAGTAAAGTTATTGAGAATGACGATACTAAACCTATCAATCCCGACCAATAAAGTTCCCATTGTCTTAAATGTTGGACACTAGAAAGGAAACTACCCCAAATTATTGAAGAATCAACAAATTAGTTGTGGGACATCTAATGGGATCTTCTTCTTTAAATGTTATTTGATTGACATAAAATTTTGCTAGTACTACTTCGTCAATATTAGAAACCAATGGTGGTTTTCATCATTATACTTTATACATAGGATGATTAGAATATGACGACTAGCAATAATGATGTTGAGAGATAGAGTCATTGTGTATTCAATCTAGTTTTTGAGTTTAAAGTTGTACTTAATTGTGACGATTAAGTGCATAAACTCTAAATAAGAATATAAACTTGTTAAGATACAAAAAGGGTTGCACTTTTGTGACCCTACACACCACGATTTGATGTATGGCTAGCCCATTATCAAGGTGAGTATATTCTAAACCATACTAGAATGATATATCATGTAGATGATGCAAGACTCAAATTGGTACCCCAAGATTAAACCTTAAATTCTGGAATGATGAACGCAAAGAGTTATCAAGTACTCTTGAAACTAATAGATTGTTAATCTTATGGTATATGCGTATCTTGTATTCAAAGCAAGATGTCTCGTGCTTTTGGTTGAAAAGGAGATCGAGGTTGTAAATCATTGATCCAAAATAGGTTGATCATTTTCTTTTACCAACGATTTAAGTTGATGCTAATGTGTTGACTTAATAAGGTAAATAGAGAAATCTTTGAAGAAGTTCAAAGAGTTCAAGGAAGCACGATTTAGTCGTGATGGGATTATCAAAGTGAAGACTATGATATAAGCCAAAGGAAATGTGATATAGTATCACAAGTTAATCTCTCTTAGCACGCATTATGGAATAATGTGTGATTGGATAAGAATTCAAACGATATTCGATATGGTTTGGACTTCAATCAAGTTACTTTGAGTTACTTGATCCTTTTTGGGGATTTTATATTTTGTCTAAATTATTTTTCCACTAAATCTAAAATGAATCATATGAGATATGAAATGGTAGGGTATCATATTTGTAAGCTTTCACAAGAAACAAATGCTCATTTTTCCCTTTCAATTATCTTGTGGCTCGTGAAGCTGTCTTTCTAGAATACAAGTTTATTTCTAGAAGACAGAGTGGGAGAAATTATTCGAGAGCCACAAAGAATGATTTATGTCGCAAGAAACTGGTCTTTCTTGGCTACATGAGACGTTTTGTGTAAGAATGATTTATGTCGCAAGAAACTGGTCTTTCTTGGCTACATGAGACTTTTGTGTAAGACGTTGTTTCTTCAAAACCTAGGAGGTTAAAGTCATCACTTGTTAAAGATGATGAATTCATGTTACTTTTAAGAAAGTAAAGAGCTTACAACTTACAAAGAAATTGTTTGATTCAAGTTGATTACTTCTGGAAAGTAATGAACATATGACTTACATGAGAGTGTTTAAGTCACAACTCAATACAAGGCTTAGAGCCATGAAAATCCGAAATAAAAGGCTTGATTAGTGACAAAGGGTTTTGCACTAATAAAGAGAGATTTCAAGGCTTGATTGGTTGCAAAGGGTTTTGCACTAGTTGAAATGCTTAAGTCTATTTGGATCTTCTTAGAGATTATATTTCATTATGAGATATATAGCGAGTAAATCTAAAACCCACTTCTTCAATTAGAAGGAATGTATTCAATACATGTCTTGAGTTTTGTAGATTCTTGCAATCCTAAGATAATATGGAACTTAAGAGATGGTCTTAAGTAGGACATCAATGAGTTAGAATCAATGTTTTGATCATGTTATAAAACTTTTCTCGATAAGACGAGAAGTTGTTTTTATACATGGAGTTTAGTGGGAGTTACGGAAATTTTAATTAGTCTTATATGTGGATGACATATCGATCATTGGGAATGATTTAAGACTTTTGGAGTAATATAATACATCTTTAATATCCAGATTTATGTAGATAAATCCACATGATATTAGCGTCAAATAAGAAGTCTTATGTTGATAAGATTCATGACTAGTTCAATCAAGTTGAACATATTTGATTGATTCCATTTGCTTCATTTTTGCGGATCAATTAAATAAGTAATGATGTATAACACTTCATATGCTTTGAGTATGATGAATTGTTTTAAAATCGAATTTAAGTAATAAGTTACCAAGTAAGCCATAAAAATTACCCTTAAGTGCTTGCAAAAAGCATTAAGGATATAATGCAAAGTGTTTTTGATGCAATTTTGTATAAGGGTGTTACACAAGTGACAATTGACAATTGAGATTGCGCATGGTTTCCGACAAAACCATAATCAAAACACATTAGGATGGTTAAGATACCATTGTGGCTATGTTATTTAAGAAATAAATTTTCTAGAATCGTTCTAGGCAATAAAGAACAATGAGAAATGTTTACAACGGAAATTGAGTACACTTGCAATCATGGGATGTGCAAGAGAGATGGGTCCCGCACACTGTGAAAATAGTGGGAGCTATTCTAAGGCTAGAGGGCCTATGTCTTGATTGGATCTCGACACGTACTCAGAAAGTTTCGTAATGCAAATGTATACATTACAAAGGAAAACGAGTATGTAGTAAGGTTGAGTAAGGTACAAGAAGTTGATAAAACCTACTAACCAAAGCCTTCTCATAGGCTATACATGATGAGTCATGTCATTTCAATTGAATTGAAATGAACAACTACATACAAGATCAAATTAGATTATAGAACATGAAATAGTAATCAGGCATTGACTATTCATATGTGATAATCGCATTTGTCGTTCGAGTTTTTACTTTAAAAACTCCTTTTATACTTTGTTACATCCAAACGGGTTGTAGAGACAACATTGAACCCCGTTAAAATGAACCCGGATTAACATGGTATTCGCCCATAGTCACTTGTATGAGGTGACGTCTCGAAGTGACTAGAGTATGATGCGATTGATGGCAAGTTCAAGTGCCATAGAGTCATGTGAGATGACTAGTCGATCACATAGGCAGACTGTTAGGAACACTTTGTCGGGCAGTGACCGCTTATAGAGTTCTGGCAAATTTATATAGCCTGGTCGTGGCGAGAGCTACTATAATATTCTAATGAGTCGATTCTTTTGACTAAAGACTGTTCACCTAAGATGGCACAGTTTCAGATTAACTTTGATTTGTGTTACTACGACCTTCGTAAATGGGGTCAAATGGACATATTTTGGGTTATGATGGCTGTGGCTAGTCGAAGGGAATAAGTGCGATAGGAATTGTCCACCCCTTTGTCAGGGTTAAAACAATATCTCAGGGCCACTCGAGGAGTAATGAACTGGAAATGCGTGGCCACGCTCGGATGGTATCTATGGTAGATAACTCCGGTCAATCAGTTATTCTCCAGATCGAGGAAACCACTGTCGATATGATCACTTGCAAGTACGACCCCGAAAGACACCTTGCATTGAGTGGGAGATAGTAATAGGACAAGAGAATTGGTGACGCACACTTGTCGAGGACAAGTGGGAGATTGTTGGAGTAAGTGTCCCCGACAATAATGCGATCACAATTGTTGATCAGATTGATCACATATTTAAAACTCATACCGAGAATACGAAAGGGATGATACATTACATATATAGTCAACTGGTCCACACATATCGGTAATGATTGGCTGGCTAGAGTTTGACATTACTGTCGTGCGACGGTGGTGATCAGTTGATCCCTTGAGGTCACACCTAAAGGACGATTCCCTTAATTGAAAAGGTTAATTAATTGTATGACGATACAGATTAATTAATTCCTTAAAATTGAACAAATTATTATAAGAGAGAAAAATGACATCTTATTATAATGTGATTAAATGAGATTTTTTATTTAGTAATTTAAGAAGTTATATTACTAAAATTAATCGGTATTTGCGAAACACGCGAGTTGAGAATGATAAGTTAGTTATAATTACAAGATGTTGTAAATTATACTAACTAGTAATTAAATGACCATTTTATGAGAAAGTAATTTTAAATTACTAGTCAATTTGTTAAATATGATTTATTTAATTTGTAAATGATATTTAATTTGTTAAATATGCATTTTAAATTAAAACATGACATAAGAAATGTCACATGTCACATGACATACAATTGTACAATTGACAAAAATAAAATGGACTCCATATTACACACATAAACCGAAATTGGTGGGCATTGTGAAATGTTTTGTCTTTTTCCATTTGTCTTATTCATTTGTCCAAAATGCTTAATAGTGACATAACTATGGACAAAGGCTTACACATTTGTCTTGTGAAGACAAAAAGAAAAAAAAGAATTATGGTCTATAGATCACTAGAGGCCACCGGTTTTTGTGAGTGTGCATATAGAGATTTTTCTCATTTTTATTCATTCTTACATATTTTTATGAAAATACCTCTCTCTCTCTCTCTCTCTCTCTCTCTCTCTCTCTCTTGTTCTTCATAAAAGTCCCTTTTATGAATCTAATTTGTATGAATCAATAACTAATAATACTAGTAGTAGTATATGAGTATTAGTAATCAATTTTAAGGTAAACCACATTACAAATATCTAGTACATGTTAGTTTGTGGGATTAAGGAGATCTATTTTGAAGGGCTAGTCTTGGGTGCTACTAATGGGAGGGCTTCTATTTTGAAGTCATGAATGTTCATTCAATATTGGAAAGCTCAAGAACTAACAAGAAGGAGATCTTGTAGGTGCCCATTTGACCGAAATTTAAATGGTGAGAAATTGATTTTCTTATCTCTTCTTATTTAGTTTGCATGCATAAGATTTAAATTAATTTTATGACAAAATTAATTTGTAACATATAAGAATATGTTGTATAATGAGATATAGATTTCTAACAAGTCATTCCGGGTCATTAGCTAATTTGGCTAGTCAAGGAGGGGCTCTTTGGCATGAAGGGAAGGCTATGCATGAGGATATGGGGCTTATTTTCGAAGCTACTAAGGCCTTGTCTTTAAAAGTGCTCAATTTTGAGACGTGCCTCACAGCACAAGCTAACCATGTACGGTCTTGCTTTGATCGTCTTGACTCTCTTGAGTTTAGGACTCGTCCCGGTTATGTGAACCTGAATGTCGTGAAATGCGACTATCCCTAAACTCGCCCAAATCCTTTCCTTGCTCCTTTTATTATTAGACTTTATATTTTGGATATGTGTCTAATTCGGCCCATTTTGGCTAACTTTTCTATTCGGCCCATTAGGCATTAAACTTATTAATCATTCGGCCTATTGGCATTAAACTACTCGGTTTGTAGTAGACATATCTTATATTTTGCATGCTTATCGTGGATTACTTTCTCGTTTTATAATCTCTCTTTGCACGATTAATACATGTCTCGATCTATATTAGTCTAGTTGTTTCATGTCTTTTCTCGTCTTTTCGATGATGTCAAGAGGGGGAAGAAAATGATCATGACTTAAATATTTGCCTAAGCTTGCTCCTTGTCAGAACCTTTAATCTCTTAAGGTCCTTAGATGCTATACTTTGTATATAAGTGGCTTGTTCTTGCGTTCAACTGACTATGACTTTATAGTATTATGTTGAGGGGGAACTTACACTTAATCACAAATCGTAAGAGACTTGTCATCATCAAAAAGGGGGAATTTGTTGGACCATATAGGTATATGATTAAGTTTTGAAAATGACAAGTGTGTGCTTTGTTTTATATATACTCTTGCTCGTAATCGCTTGTTTAGTCTTTATTACATTGACTTAAAGTTTACAAGTTTAGCAAGTAATGTTATAGCAACCTTGGCTATAACATTGAAGATTTGTAAAGCATCATTCAAGTGATGTTATAGTAGCATGAGCTATAACATTGAAGATTCTTAAAGCATCATAGTGGCTGTAACAAGTTTCAAGTATGATGATCACTCAAGCAAAAGACTCGATCAAGTCTATAACAAAGCTCAAGATGAAGAGCTTTTGATCACGACAAAGAGACGTATCTACTACTGAAAATCTCCAGGAAGATTAGTTAGTGTAGGACGTCTTCTAATAACGGTACTTTAAGAAGCAATATTGGGAAGGTAAAGTTATAGCTATTTCACCTATAACTTTACTTACCAAGCTTAAGGTTATAGTTGCTTTTACTATAACTTTGAGTAGCAATTTTATGGCACGATTTTAATAGTTTTAAAATCATCTTCAAAAGATCAAATTCTTCAAATGTGTTTCAAAGTCATGTGTGTATATAATAGAGATGAAATATGGGTTGTTATAATGAATAATTTACATTTCCTTATTGGTTAGTAAAACGGCTTATGAGTCGTCATGCTACCTAGGGCTTGCTAAATTATTTGACCTAACCCTAATCCAAGAAGTGGATTTTCAACCTAGTTGGACACGGCCTAGGGTTTCGGCCGCACGGTCTCGAGCTGTTTTGGGTTCGTGAGTCCTCTAGTGCAAGTAACCTATCTAATTAAATATAATAATATTTTTACAATATATTCTCATATCTTAAATATATATTTGATTTAATTTGTTTACTTATCCTAAAATCATAGAGGTTAAATTAAGGTAAGATAGGATTTACTTTTATCTTATTTACCTAATTTAAATTATCTTATGGATTAAATTAAGGAAGAGATAAGATTTATTTCTTGCGAAATAATCTACCTTTCTCACGGCACTTATTAGGGTTTTGATCCAAACCCTAATCATCTTCTCTACTATAAATACACATGATGGTTTTTCATTTAAGATAAGCTTTTCAAGATATATAATTCCTTGTAAACAAATTGAGTTTATTTCAAGTATTTTTATTGTTTTGCATTTGAAAATCTTTATCAAAAGTCGTGCTCTTTAAATTGCGTATTGTTCTTAAGGTTACGTTATAAGATAATTGTACTTCATATTGTTTCTTACTCGTTCAATTGTGTGAACACTTAGAAGAACAATCAGGTGCTTTCTTAGTAACTTAAGATAGTCAAAATCGAATATCTAGTGATATTCAAATTGAGTTATAACTAGAGTTAGTTATACGAGTTGGGTTGATAATTTTGTAATCCCGAGAAAGGTACTAAAATTATTAATCGAGAATAGTGGACGTAGGCTTCGACGTGTGAAGCTGAACCACTTCAAAACCGTGTGTCTTTGCAGTTTTCGTTTTTATTCATTTCATTACGTTCTTAATCACTTAATTGATTAGTTAAAGTTTAATCAATAAACTTTAAGTAATTAATTACTTTGATATAAAATAAAAAGTGGGCATAAGTTTTTTAAATACTCAATTCACCTCCCCCCTCTCGAGTATTTCGACTGTGATAGACTCTTCACTAGGGATGGCAGTGGGTCGGGGACCCAACCCAGACCCTGAGGGTCGGACCCTAATGGGTCGGGTATGGGTCTCATTTTTTCAGACCCAATGGGTATGGGTCGGGTATGGGTCTTAAGAAAATATTTGAATTAAGGTAGGGTCTAAGTTATGAGACCCATACCCGACCCTTAGACCCTTTATTAAAGAAAAAAAATCAAAATTACAACTTTTCTGAATTCATACTGGCAGACTGTAGAAACTCAACTAAAGTTTCTTTCTCTTCCCTCATCCAAGTGATAAAACTCAACCAAACTCTTCTGACAATACTACCACTCCACCACTGACACAAGAAAACCACCACCATAGCACTGATACGCGACTGACAACCACCTCTCTAATAGCCGGCGACCGACAACCACCATTAACGGCAGATTAATAAAATAAACTCATAATGTTAAAGTAGTAAGATTTTTTTTTTAATATTATTGACCCCATAGCTGTTAATCTTGTTACTAAAGTGGCTGAAACTCGGACCCACGGGTAGACCCAAACCCTACCCTTACCCATAGGGTCCGAGTATGGGTCCTCAAATTTTAGACCCTTGCGGGTCTGGGTCGGGTACGGGTCCAAAGGAAAAATCTCGGGTCGGGTCCGGGTCTAGGCGGACCCTACCCAGACCCTACCCATTGCCATCCCTACTCTTCACCAAGCATCATCTACTTCTGAGCTATATGTTCTCAAAGAACTCCACAAATTCATTCTATCAGCTAACTTATTGAATCCATAAACAAAAGTAACCCAGAATTGTTTCAGGTTCCCTCTACTAGTGACTTTCAGATGGATAGTTTGCTGACTCATATCCTTAATATACAATTGGTACACAGATGGCTTCCATACGATCCAAATCCTACCCCCATCATGGTAAGAGTTGTTAGTACAGATTGCCCAGTTATTCCATATATTCCTCCTTACATTCCCCCAGTTTTTATTCTTTATTATAGTCTCTAAGATCCCAAAAAGGCTAATATTATTCAACTGAATAAATCTTCTAACTTCTAACTCTTTATTCAACTTATTCATACCCCTTATGTTCCAGAACCCAATGCTATCCATTATCACACTGAGCACTAGTCCCACTGCCTTGCACCAATTTATCCTGACCATCATCCTGAGCAGGTTGACTTAGAGATATGTTAGTCATCTCAGCTGGTGTTACTGGACTCAGCTCAGTGACCTTCTCCTTGCCCTTATCCCTTTGTTCCACTGGTTGTTTCTCTGCTCCCACAACAGTGCTCTCACATTGAACAACTGTAGTTTCCATTTGTGCCCTCTGTGTCTCTTGTGTACTAATTCTGCTCACAACCTTTGCAGGAGACGGTGGAATTGTAACCACTCGTGGCCCCATTGTCACAGGAGTGCTAAGAACCACAGGCACAACTTTTTTCCTCCAAAGTTGTGGTGCAGACTTGGCTTTGTTCCTATAATCCACTGCCATATGCCCAATCCCCTTGCAGCTAGAACATGATACAGGTAACCAGTCATACAACACCTTAACTTTCTTCTCCTTGCCTGTCTCATCCAGGAAACGAATGCTCTCAGGAAATTTCTGATTCATTTGTACCTCAACCAACAGACGAGCATACCCCAAAAAATTCATTTTCTCAGTAGCCTCATCTGTCTTGAGTACCTTACCAATTAAACCACCAATTTTCCTTAGACACTCAGTCCCCCAAAATTTCAAGTCAAGGTCATACAATTTTACCCATATTGGAAGAGACGTAAGCTCCTGTTTGACAAGTTATGCAGTAGGAGTCCATTCACGAATAATAACAGGTTTGCTATCAAACATCAAGTGCCCCTCTTTCAGAACCTGCTGTTGATCCTTAACCGACTTAAACCTAGCAATGAAAATTCCATTGGGCATAAAAGAAAGTTTATCTAGGTTAACACCCGTCCAAACGCTTCGTAAATACAATGAAATAACATTCCAAGGCGGATTTGCTCCTACAACATAGCCGTACACCGATGGAGTCCAGTAATTAATTTCATCCTTAACATCATCAGGAGTGATTTTCTGGAGATTTACCTCGAAATTCCCCACCGTGTGCCACTCAGCTGTATCTGAAGTCTCATCAACCAATTCTTCCTCTTCATCTATGGTTTCCAAGTCATCGTCAAAATCAAGCGGACGTAAGGCATCCTTGCCAAAGTTCAACACCCTAGCTCGAGTACCAGACGACGATGCTTTGTTATTTTTGTTTTTGTGATTTTTTGAAGGATTATTATTAAATGATTTTTTTGATCTTGCAATTTTCCTTGCTGGTCACGAAATTTAGAGCTTTCTATCTCTAGATTTTCTCTCTCATCCTTCTGCTCAATCCTTGTTCTGGAATTCTTAGTTAGGAAATTTGTTTTAGGCGGGAAAAATTGGAGTTTTGCCTATTCATTTAGTAAATAGAGGATTGACAGTATAGTATTAACTTTTAACCTACCCAACTCTCCTAATTTCATCGCCTTTCTAGTCTCCTCTACTATATCAACATCTCCTTACTCTGTAAGTTACTCCATTACAATTTACTCCGTCCAAGTAATTTAGTTTCTCAATCTTGTGTAATTGTCCATACTTTTGTAGATACCTCGTTTCTGCACCTCATGCCAAACTCCCAGTGATGATTGGGCCGCATGTTTAGCATATGTCACGATTTTATGACGTTTTGTAAATCGGTTAATAAAAGGTAACTCGTACACCTGTGTCTACCCCTTAGTTGTCATCTAGGTGTCATTACGATCGTTTTGACAGTAATTAGAGTACATTTGGAGTCCGGGTAAAAAACCGTTTCCATTTTCTAAAATCGTCAATCCCGAGTCAAAAACCAATGTGCTTGTCTACCTAAGGTTAGGATGTCATAAATTGTTAGGAGTATATCTCATTTTGAGTCCCATGTCACTTCTTTAGGCTAAACTTAAAGTTTATATTACAAAATGTGCATTTCATTTAGCTAAAATAACAACCCGACCTTTAGGCCCATTTTCCGAGCTAACTTTCTCTTAGCTTTGCAACGCCGCTGAAATCACCTCAATCCGAGTCTTGTAGAGAAAGTTATGCCTAAAATACGACAGGCTGTCAAACGCGCTTTCTTGCGCAGAAGGAAACTACCCGAGAGAAAATGCAGCAGTAGGTGCGCCTCTTCTAAGGGTCGCAACACCTGCTGTGCCTTTTCTCAGTGCTTTGTTTTCATCCAAGTTTCCATGTTTCAACCTAAGTCGGTTATTCCTTTCCTATTTCCTTCCATATTCCTTTCTGAAACCTTACCTCGTGATTAGTATAAATAGAGGCCCCCGCCTTACATATTTTTTACGCGAGTGTCCGCCCTTCTCTTCTCCCTTTGCATTCTAAGACCGCGCTCTTGCTTTTCGACACCTACGTGCTTGCTCTACGCGACCACGTAAGCCCAGATCATTCTGGGTACTAGTCACATTGCATAGACCGACCAATTTAACCACTACACAATCAATAAATCAATCTTTTAAAATCATTTTTCAAGGTCACTTTCATATTTGCATTAAAGTTCGAGTCGATTTACCTCTAAAAACCTCTTTAGTTAAATCTTGCGACGCTAACATGTAAGTTTGTGGGTGTAAAATCCCACTTTAATCTTGTTTTATTTCTGTATTATAATTTTTGTAATAATTTATGTTATAAGCACGCTCAAAACCTTCTTCAAAAGCCCTTTTTTAAAACCTTTTTGACGAAACAGCAGAGAAACACCGTCGAGAAGGAATGCGACAGCTGTTGCGCCTCCTAGAACAGTTGCAACACTTGCTGCACTTATTCCAGAGGCTGCTTAGCCGTTGTTGCTCTTCTTCTTCTTCTTCCTCGTGTTTCTTCGTTACTTCGTTCGAAGGTCTTTTCTTATTTTATTTCTTGTTTTCTTTAAATCCTTATCTTTTGGTGGAATGTGAAATATATTAATAAAAATAAGGGCACACCCAACATACAATCCCAATGTTTTTGCTGACAACTATGAGCACCTTACTCACAACATTAAACTATTACAACCATTCAAATTTTAAAGATCTTAGATTTGCTGAAATTTAGAGGGTCATTTCCTGAATTGATACCGCTGCTTGATGATCTGTTGGACCTCTTTTATCACAACTTCAGGACTTCTCACCCACTGCTCTAGCCTGCACATGTTCCTACTATGACATATCAAGTATAAAACAGCAACCACAACAGTAAAGACAGTGTGTTTCTTCAATAAAAATTTGCATCTCCATTTAACACACCATCTAATAATACCTGCCCAGGAAGCTGAATACCAAGCCACTGTTGTAACAGACTCCAGCACCTAGTGCTGAAGGGACACTGGTAGAAAAGATGTAAATGATTCTCAACACAACTCTTGAAAATCTCACACACCCCATCATTTAGGACCCCAAAAGCCAGCAACCTCTCCTTTGTTAATAGCCTCTGTTTAACACACATCCAGGCAATAAATGAATGTTTTTGAATATTAAACCTATTCCAGATCAAAGGGTACCACTCAACCTTAGTCCGAGGCCCATGCACCAATTGATAACTTGAGCTAACAGTGTATTCTCCATTGTCCCACACCATTGATTATTGTTATACCTATTTTTGAACTGGTTTTTCCCTTTACATATCATTCTCCAAGTCCAGCTGGTATTCAGAGTAGGTTCATAATCATGCCAATCTGTGCCTTTCATATACATATGATCAACCCACTGTATCCACAAGTGATCACTCTTACTTGCTAACCACCAAGTAAACTTACCAATCATTGCCAAGTTCCATTGTCTGCTGTTTACTAGGCCCAGTCCCCCATATCTTTTTTCAGTGCAAACAGACTCCCAAGATACTGCAGGAGCTCTTCCATACTGTTCAGAGGCAGACCATAAGTAATTTCTGCAAATAGTGGAAATCATGTCAATAACAGTGACAGGGATGACAAAAATCCTAGACCAGTACACATATAACTGTGACAGGATAGCTTGGACCATGACTAGTCTCCCTGTGTAGCTAAGTTTCATAGCACTCCATCCTCTGAGTCTTGCAACCACCTTTTCAATAAGCCTTGTTCAATCCCCAATAACCATTCTTTTATAAGAAATAGGGATCCCAATGTACTTAAAAAGAAAATGTCCTTCCTTAAAACCAGAAACCCTCAACACATACTCCACCTCATTTTGGCCAATCCCATTGAAATATATATTTGACTTATCACAATTCATCTCTAGTCCAGAGGCATTAGAGAAGGTGGCAAAAGCTTTTAAGATAATCTTGATAGACCCTCTGTCCCCCCTATAGAACATGAGTAAGTCATCTGCAAAGCACAGGTGGCTTAACTTCATAGGTCTGTAGAGAGGATGAAAATTAAAGTCCATCTTCTCAGTCACAACACTAAGGACTCTACTCAAATATTCCATGCATATGGTGAATAGTAAGGGAGACATGGGATCCCCTTGTCTTATTCCTCTCTTCCTTTGGAAATAGCCAAAACTAGACCCATTAATTGATAAAGTGAACCAGGGGGAGGAGACACACACCATAATCCACTTAATCATCTGGGTAGGAAACTTTAAAGCAGTCAACATTTGCTCAATAAATTGCAATTCAATAGAGTCATACGCTTTTTTGAGATCCACTTTCATAATACATCTAGGTGAGCAAGACTTCCTTTTATACAGTCTTACTAAATCCTGGCAAATTAAAATATTGTCCACAATCTCCCTACCTTTGATAAAAGCACTTTGATTTGCACTAATAATCTCAGGTAGTACACTTGCCATCCTATTGCATATCACCTTAGATATCGTCTTGTAAATCACATTACAACATACAATTGGCCTGAAGTCAGCTGCACTTATGGGTCTATCCTTCTTGGGTATAAGAGTCAAGGTTGTAGAATTAACCTGCTTCAGAAGTTTCCCTGAGTCAACAAATTCTTTGACAGCCTTGAGAATGTCCTTGCCCACAACACTATAAGCATCTTTGAAGAATTGAGATGAGTACCCATCTGGACCAGAGGCTTTGTTAGCTGGTATAGAAAAGAGAGCATCACAAATCTCTTCATCAGTAACTGCTCTGGTCATAGCACTTTCCTGATCCTCACTAACAACCGTCCCCTGTCTCACACTGGGGAAGTGCACATCCTCTACTATTTTCCTAGTTCCCAATAGCTGTTTGTAATAATCCTCAAAAGCCTCCTCTATATTATTGACAGTGGTATGAGTGACACCATGCCTATCCTGAATGAACAATATTCTGTTCTGAATTCTTCTAGCTTTCATTACACTATGGAAGTAACTAGAGTTCTCATCCCCATCACTCATCCATTGAGCCTTAGCTTTTTGACTAAGGAAACTTCTCTTTGCACTATCCAAGTCTCTAAAAGCTATAGGAGCCATTTTCTCATTAGCATGTAGAACTTCATTGGTGGGGTCAGCATGTAACAATTTCTGGACTTCATGCTAATGAATGAGGGCCACTTTTGCAGAAGTTTCAGTATTATCAAAACTAGTTCCATTCAATGCTTTTAATGGTAATTTAAGAGCTTTTAACTCTTTAACAATATGAAACATTGTATATCCCTCAATCTGTTCATCCCATATACTTTTAACAGTGGGAAAAAAAAAGAGTCTTGTCCCCACATGTTAAAGTACTCAAAGCTCCCTTTACTCCTTTCAGTTACAGGCCATAAAGAAATAGTACAAGGGCAATGATCATATAACTCTCCAGGGTGAAAAATAGTGCTAGCTTCTGGAAACTTAAGAAGCCAGTCATCATTAATCAAAGCCCTATCTATCATGCTGAGTACCATGTCCCCCACTTCTTGTTTATTATTCCAGGTGAAAAAAGCTCCTTATGCTGGAATATCCATCAACCCACAAGTAGTTGCACAGTCCTGAAAGCCCATGAGTTCAGCATTAGTAATTTTTGATCCAATTCTCTCATTCATGGCCTAGACATTATTGAAGTCTCCCATGAGCACCCAAGGTCCATTCACCATAGAGTGCATATGATTAAGAGATTCCCAGAGAGGAATTCTCTCAACAATCCTGTTGAATCCATAAACTATAGAAACCCACCACTGTATTCCATTAGGCAAAAAAAGTGACCCTAGTATTAATCACCTGAGCTTCACAACTAAGGACCTCAACCTTGTAATTCATAGCACCCCAAACCAACCAAATCCTTCCTCCCTAATGAGCATTAATATTAATAACTAAAGACCAGTTATTCCCTAAACCATTATGAACTTTATTAATGGAATTCCGCCTTACTCTAGTTTCTAAAATGCCAAAAAACCCTACATTATTTAGGTGCAGAAATCTTCTAACATCAGACTGCTTATTTCCACTATTAAACCCCCTAACATTCCAAAAGCCAATGCTACCCATTTTCAATTAAAAAGAGATCATACTCCTTGTCAGCTTCACACACCTCCCTAATTTGAATTGAATGCTCAACCACCTCTAGAAAGGTCCTCCTAGTACTCCCAACTCCTATCCCCCCTTGTCTAGTCATCTGAGTAATGATCATGGCAGGGGTGAAGGCAAGTTGATAAGTATAGGGCATTGGTGTGACAAGAGCCCCTATCCCATCACCCAAACCTACAGCCTTATACACTACCATAGACTGTCCTGGAATAGGAACATTCAGATGAGGTATATTAGAGCTCACTGGTTGAGTAACAGGTTGTACATGCCTCTTGGGCATCCAAACTTTCCTACCCTGTATTGGAACCTTCTGTGCTTTGTCTTTCTTCTTGCAATCACGAGCTAAATGACCCATAACCTTACATTCAGTACAAATAGTAGGCTTCCACTCATAGTGGACAATTTGTCTATGATGATTATCGAGTTTATCCTAAAATTCAACTACATCAGATAACTCCTCCCCTACTTTCACTTCAACCATTACACGAGCATATCCCAAAAAGGTATTCAGCTGTGTATTACGTACTATCACTTCTAATTGGGGTGCCTACTAAGTTAGCAATCTTATTAAGGGTATTTCCCCAAAATTTTAAAGGTAATCCATAGAACCGAATCCAAATTGGAACTACATCCACAACCGCCCTTACAAGTTTAGTCGACGGTGTCCATTCTTTAACAACTACTGGTTTGTTATAAAAGAAAATAGGCCTCGCCTGCAAAACCCTAAGTTTCATTTCTTCAGTTTTGAATCGTACCATGAATATACCATTTGAGTGAAACGCAATTTTATCAAACTTAGTAAACCCTCAAATTCGCTTCACAAAGCCATCAATTACCTTCCAGGGTGGGTTAGCTCCCAAAACATAACAGCATACAGTCGTTGACCAGTATTCTAACTCATCCTTAACATCAAAATCAGTGAGTTAAAGACCACTTACCTCCATGAAGACGGTGAGTCAGGACCTGGTGCTTTGCTTCTTCTCGATACTTCCACCCGTTCATCATCAGATCCTTCCTCCAGTATGGACTAACCTCATTCATGTTATAAGGACGAAGAATCGATACCGGCTCCTGAACGTGACCGACATCCTCCTCCAATTCCTGCTCATTAGAAGAAACTACTATTTGATAGATTTTTAGTATTTTTTGTTTTATTAGATGCTATTATTCTAAGTAATCTATTAGATTTAGGGAAATTTTTCCTTTGTCTAGCCATTGCTATTACGAAAAAATGAACCTTAAATCACATTAACATCTTCCTTTGCCTTACGAATTTTTTATTGACCCTTATCTTTTCCAGTTTCTTAACTCTTTTTATCAAAGATTTTTCGACATAAATCCCTTATAATCAATATTTGCGGGTTTTCGTCATTTATTCAAACCCGAATTTAAAGGATTCAATTTCTCCATATCGAGTCGTTTGAATTCATCTTTGTACATGCTTTTAGTTTGTTTTCCAATGTTAATTTCAATCTTCACCTCCTTTAGTTTCATTCAAAGTTTCGATCTTTGTAAATCTGACATCGTAAGCCATCGTATTCTTAAATCGTTGTCATAATTCGTTTTAATTGTTTTAATCCGACTTATGACGATCTTGATGTATATTAACATGCCTAAGTCACTTCTACTTGAGTTATATATTAATAATCAATGTAAATTAACCAACGAACAAATAACTAATCCGCTGGTCGACTTTGTGATGATGAACCCGGCTAAGAAAACGATCGCAACAGAGATGCGCCTCTTCCAGAGGACTCAATTGTTGCTGCGTCTATTCTGGGTTGATTACTGTCTCTGAACTCTTTCTCGTCTTGACGTAGGCTTTCAAATTAGGTTTCTAATCGACTATAATTCGACATATTTTCATATTCTAATTTCTTTTTTTTTTGTTTCCTTTATTTTCTTTTCTTTTCAAATCCTTTTTTTGAGCATATTTATGACGTAAATTCAAGTTAATCCTTTGTAATTTATATCATGTAATTTATCGTATTTTCATATCTTATTTATATGTTTTACTTACTTGGCATATTCACATGTAATTAACCTAAATTTCAACTTCGACCCCAATTGAGTGCTAAATTGCTTGTCAGCCAACGTAGTCTATATTCGAATGCTAGGTTTTAAACGTGGATGTTGCATAGTGTGCATACAACTCACAACGTATCGAGTATAAATAACTTCCCTGATCATTAGTAGAGGCCGCTATCGAGGCGGGCGGGATTAGGTGTTCAAATAAAGAGCTTCCTAATACGTACCCTCACCCCTTACTCAAGATCTCTGTGAACACCCGTGTTCATTGGCATCACGAGAGTCATTATAGATATAGAGTGCTATGGGTAACGAATTTCTTAGTGTTCATGTCACTACTTTGTGTCTTGACATGACGCGAAGTATTCGAACGGTTCCAATTTTCCATGAAAATTGGTGGCGACTCCACAAATGCAGGCTTGTCAAACCTTTCACCGGTTTCAATGCCTTACAAATCGGTAACGACCCATGACGTGCTTTGGCTTGCGTCGGAGTTCCGTCGGAGAAGTGCCGCTGCCTCGAAACCAACGCGCGGGTGTCTTTGTCCACAGTTTGGCGACTCCGTTGGGGATGATACACTTAGACTAAGTTTAGTGTTACCTAGGGTGAAACTTGAACAAGGTTAGGGAATTGTTTATATGAGACAATTGTCAGTTTTCATTACTCGACCTTCTTAGGTCGTTTTAGCTAGCCTTCATAGGCTTTTAACCAAACCTATTCGACCAATTGTCCCGTTTGGACGGTGCAAATTCCTATTTGTGCCCAAAGATGGATATCGACTGACGTCAACCATACCACAATGCTTACTCATGTTTGTATCAAGAGCTTTCACTACTCGAGCGAATGGACTAGGAACCGACCCAACTCATGTTTGGCACGGACCTCTCCACAGACCAGGGTATGATAGCTTGGTATGGCAACCTACCATTTAAGCCAAAACCCTTCTAAAAGTACTCAGCATACCGTTATAATGCATGTCTGTATGTATGTATGTGTTACATATCTTCCGAGTCAACCACTAGTCTAAATCATTTGTAAAGCAAATAATGTCAAAATCTCTGTAGATAATCCATTTTCAACCCTTTAAAAAAAAACCATTTGTAAACCAAATAATGCCGAATTTTTCGATTTTCAAATTTCAACTTTTCAGAAAAAGACCTTTTCAAAAATCCATTTTTCTGTAAATGTAAAATCCATTTCCTTTCAAAAAACACTTTTTGTAAAATTCCGTTTTCAAAAGTCAAGTCAATTTTAAATTCTCCATAAATAAAATCCTTTGTAAATTCTCAAAAAAAAAATAATAATAAAAAAAAACCGTAAAAGAAAAAATCCAAAAAAAAAACCAAAAAATGTTTTAAATCAGAATATTTTCAAAACATGTAAATGCAGAAATTCAATTGGGAAGTCAGAGTCAAAATTCAAACCGATTATGTCCTAGTCGGAACTTTGTCGAATTATAAACCCTTCCCTTACATTTTGGGTCTTTTCAAATTCAAGTCAAATCCAAAGGCGTCACGCCGTTATTTCGGACCTCCTACCCCAACTCAGTTACGATCTAAACATTTCCGACACCTCGAGTCACACGTGCCCGAGTCGTACACAAAAGAATTAATGGGCCTCACCTTTCAAATCCATTTTCTTTCAAAACCGTCTTTTCAAAACCTTCCTTATGACACGTCCCAAGGCTCAACACGAGTCTCAATGGGCCTCACATTTGAGTCTAACGTCTTAAAATGCAGCCGTTTTCTTAAACACCTATAAGCACACCTCGGGTATCTATACTTATACCCGAGTCTAGAATAACCACGTGTCATCAATCTCGTCAATAAGGCCATTCGTCTAAATGTCACTCCGTCAAAGTCAACACTCGAGTCTAAGGTCAAAGTCAAAAACCGTGAGTCCAAACACGATAAGTCACTCACGATATTTCATGAATTCACAAGTCAAGAGTCTAGTTATCCCGTCTCATCCTCATATATTTTCCTTCTTATATCCCTTGTTTGTCGCCTTAGTATGCGTGATCCCATGTCGAATCAAGTTGTAACGCGCGTGATTTTCTTGTTGGTAGGAATTCTGCGATTTCCAATGAAAATTGATGTGACTCGTATTTACGCACATTTATTCCCCTAACTAGCCTCGTTCCTACGATTTCTATCATGCATTAGGGTCGTTTCTTATCTTTAGCTTCCTATTATGCATATTCTATGAGGTTTTGTGCCCTTGGTAGGCGAGGAGTGCTAGCCTAGCTTAAACGGAGCAAAACGGAGCTAAATTCATCGCATCTAACGACCAAGCAACAAGAAGGAGACCAATACTAAAGGCCTAAGTCAATAAAACAAGTAAATGGGAAATGATGAAGGACCCCCACGACCCCTAAAGGATCCCCACGAGTTACGGGTAGCCAAATGAAAGAAGAAGCAAAACTGCCCTTCAGGACGTGCATCCCAGAGCAAGGACGGGCATCCCTATGGTAAGGACGGGCGTTCCCATAGTCAGCCCGGACGTCCCCAAGGAAGGACGGGCGTCCCTCAGTGCAGGATGAGCGTCCATCAGAAGGAGGTCGTGCGTCCCATGCCAGGACTTGCAAGGCGTTGGACTTCATTTAAGGGGCTTAATCTTCATTTAAGCCCTTAGTTAACCTAATACTTGTACTTAATATAAATACTCCCTTGTAATAGAAGATTAGTAACAAGTAAATTATAGATTAGAGAGAGATTAGACATCAATTAGCCTAATTACACTTTAATCCTTCCTTAATTATTGTTCAACAATTCTTAGATCTAGTTGGGTAATTGAAGATTATTTGGGTTTTTATTGGAAAATTGACAACTCTTCATCATCAATCAAAGTTTTCTTCTATTATTCTTTCCTTTCCATTTGCTCATCTTAAGACTGACAATCGGTGTGGAAAAGGTAGTGCAATGGCAATGGGCTCGGCTTCTTTTGCCTTAGTAGTAGTTTTGGTCGTTACACTCGGCAGTGAACGCGACCGTCTCCATTTCATTGAAAGGCCTCTTCTTTGTCAATATCTCCTTTAAAAACTTTGCATAGGCCGGCACTTGAGTGATCAATTCGGTAAATGGTACACTAACTTGAAGATTTTTCCCTATCTCCATGAACCTCCCAAACTGCTGATCAAGCTTGGATTCTGCAATCGATGTGGAAAAGGTAGTGCAATGGCAATGGGCTCGGCTTCTTTTGCCTTAGTAGTAGTTTTGGAAGCACCGTCGTCAGTTATGGGTGTTACTCGATCGAGTTCAGGGGTCACTCGATCGAGTACCCTATTTTCACCAAAGGCCATAGCTGGAAAACGAGAATCAGCGTAATCTGGGGTGGATACTCGATCGAGTCCAGCCAGGCTCGATGAGTACACACTGCTTTCCTCTATTTTTCGTCCTTTTTCTTATCCTGTGTTTTATCTTTGCTTATTTTTGTCTCGTCATCACTTAACTCCAGGTTACCCAACCCCTTAGGATGCATGTAGGGGACCTCATGTTCATCAATGGGAATCTCCGGACTTGGATAAGTAGTACCGCTCCTCAGTGAAATAACATTAACTTGTTCACGTGCTTGTTTACCTTGAGGAGGAAGAGTTCCGGGCTGTTTTGAAGGATTTTGAACCACCAATTGAGCAACTTGAGTGTCTAACGTCTTGTTATGAGCTATAAGTTCAAAAATTTGAGCCGTTTGCTTTTGTTGAATTAGCAAACTCTGTTGCCACAAAGCTTTCATCTCAGCCATATCATTACTTGGAGTTTGAGGGGGAGGTTGCATCTGTTGAAAACCTCCTTGGTTCTGTCTGACATAATTACCATGTGGCTGATTACCACGATTTTGAGGAGTGATGTATGCATTGTTCTGCTACGGGCTTGGATTAAATACATAATGACTCCTTTCAAGGAAGAAGTTAGAATAGGGAGTACCTTGTTTGAATGATTGAAAAGCATGAACCTGCTCAATTGTGCTCATACACCATGCTGTAGTATGACCATCAATCCCACATCTTTCATAAGACACCTCATGTTGAACCATGGCATGAACCGTTTGTTGCTTTCCCAAGGACTGGGATGTCTTCAATTCGGCTATTTGAGAAGTTAAGGCCTCCAACTGTGCTGCAATTGCACTATCTGAACCATTCCCTCTCGTACTTCCCCTTGGGTTACCATTAGAAGTGATCATTTGCGGGCTTGGGCCGGACATGGACGGGCCTACACTTGAAAAAGTTATCCGGCGGGCCTAATTTTGTTGCCCGTGTCCATTATAGCGGGCCAAGTTTGATTGTCCAAGCCCGCCCATTTTTAATAGGCGGGCCAACTCGCGGGCTCGTTGGCTCAAAATTAAAACAAAAAATTTATTGTCAACTTAAACAAAACTATCTACTACCAAGATTAAAGTAGGTTTATAAACTTTTTTTTGGGCTCGACCTCGTTTCGCTTAACTTTACGTAAAAATAATAATTAGGTTTTAGTTATATACATTTTTCTTATGTTATTATTGTTGTCATGTATAGAAAAATAGGAAAATATTTTTTAAAGCGGGCCTAGTGGGCCGGCCCATGGGCATTTTTCATTGTCCATACCCTGAAAGGATTCATTAACTCTCAAATTAAACTCTTTAATTTTATATCTAAGTTACTCATTAAAATAGATGATGATCTTATGCATGCATAACAAATTATAAATAGATGGTAAGAAAAATAATCCTTACAATATATAAAATCGGCTTTTAGGGCACAAGTAAGAACAACTTTCTTACTTGTTCTTGAGCTCAAGATAAATGGATGATTCCTTTTGTCCCAAATGTATGAGAACCTCCTTTCAATTGCTCCAAGACTATCCCAAAATCCTACTTATATTATTAGCTAGATAATATAAGTAGTTTACCTTAAATTTAATTCTAATATTATTATTATTACTACTCTAGTAATGTAATTGATGTATTAGAAATTATAGAACAAATTTTTATAGATTCTAAAACTATTTTAGAGAGATGAGAAGTAAAGATCTACAATCCACTATTGTAAGAATGAATGAATGAATAAAATAAGAACCAAACCCTTATGGTAAAGGGAGGGTGCCGGTTTAGAGGGCCAAGAGAAGGCCAATTCATGGCCTTTTCTTTTTCTTTTGTTCTTCACAAGAAGTAGATGTAAGGCTACTTGCAAAATAGGTTATGATGGTGTTTTATTTAACAATTAAATAAAACATCCACTATCCTACAAAACCTCCATTATTTTCGGCCATTTTAGATAAAATGGACTTCCATTTTATTTTGTCAATTTGTCATTTGTCACACAATATGTCACATGTAGCATGTAACATGTTATTAATTAATTTAATGCATATTTAACAATTAAATATCACTATTTTCATTAATTAAATTACATATAACAAATTGTCTAGTAATTCACAATTACATGGTATAAAATGGGACATGTTAATATAATTCACAATATTTTTGTAATTATAATTAACCATTCATTCTTGTCTAAATTGTTTCATAAACAATAATCAATTTTAGTAATTTAACATATTAATTACTAAATTGAATCTTATTTAATCATATTACAATAAGATATAATATTCTCTCTCATAAATATCAATTTGTTCAATTTAAGGATTTAATCAATCTGTATCGTTATACAATCGATTAACTTTATAATTGAGGGAATCGTCCTTTAGGAGTGACCTTAAGGGATCAACTGACCACCACCGTCAGACGACAGTAATGTCAACCTCTAGTCAGCCAATCATTACCGATTAATGTTGATCAGTTGATTATATATAAATCTTGAATCATCCCTTACGTATTTTGTTGGAGTATGTGTCCTCGACAATAATGCGATCACATGTTTAAATCTCATATTAAGAATGCTGAGGGAAAATAATATTTTATTGTCAACTGATCCACATTAATCGGTAATGATTGGCTGACTAGAGTTTGACATTACTGTCGTATGACGGTGGTGATCAGTTGATCCCTTAAGGTCATACCTCTAGGATAACACTCTTAATTGATTAATTAATTAATTGTATGTTGATACAAGTTAATTAATTCCTTAAATTGAACAAATTTTATTTATAAGAGAGAGTTTTATATCTTATTGTAATTTGATTAAATAAGATTCAATTGAGTAATTAATTTGTTATATTACTAAAATTGGTTAATGTTTGTGAAACATTTGAGATAAGAGTAATTAGTTAAATTATAATTACAAGATGTTGTAGATGATATTAACTAGACTTAATGTGACCCATTTTTATATACATGTAATTGTGAATTACTTGTTAATTTGTTGAATGTAATTTATTTAATATATAATGATATTTAATTAGTTAAATATGCATTTATATTACTAATGACATGTTACATGTCACATGTCACAACATATTACAAATGACAAATTATAAAGATAAAATGGAGGTCCATTTTATGTTCAAAACCGGTTGGACAAGGGTTAGTGGGTGATGATTTTTGTCATTAGTTTAATGCATGCTTAAGGACATAATGATGACAAATAAAGCATGCTTAAACTAGACCTACACCTAGCCTTTCTTGTGAAGATAAAAATCAAATTGAGAAGAACAATTTTGGCTCCCAATAAGAGCCAAAACCGGCTCACTCTTCTCTATAGGAGAACTTTTGGTTCTCATTTTTCTAGTGGAGAAACTTATGCTTATCTCTTATAATTTATCATCCTCTCTCACATAAGATTGTTTTATGCATAATTTATTCCATCATCTAATATATTCAAGTTACTAGAAGTAGTAATAGATAATAATAATTAGATTAAATTTTAAGAACACAAATACTAATTTCTAGTAACAAAATTAGTACTTGTATTAAGAGTGATTATCTTGGTACAATCCTTGAGGAGTAGATTATACTATTGAATCTAAGGGTTTTGTTGGAGCACTTGGTTTTTCTTAAGAAGACTAATTGGTAGGAGACAGATTAGTATAAACCATTCGACCCTTATTGTAAGTTTATCAATTTTCTTCTTACTTTGCTTTTTAATGTTATGCATGCATAAGATCTAATTAGTTTCATGACTAAATTAAAATATAATGTTATTAGAAGTGTCTAATAAGAGGTATATAAACCTTACAATTGGTATCAGAGCAAGAGTTGTTGCATGCATAATCGGTTTAGTTTTTCCGAGTTAAAATGTTAACATATAAAACCTGTATTTTGTGATTTATGATGATAAAGGCCACATAATGTTTTGCATGAATAACATTCTGGTCCTAAATTGATTTTAGGTCATCTTGATGATTTATGGTATTTTATTGCTGACAGGGCAGTCGTATACCTATCAAAAATAACCAACTGGCTCTAACAAATATAGCTAGGGAAGTCGGGTCGATCTCCACAGGGAGATGGGAAAATGTCAGCTTTGTCTAAGTCCGTCACGGTAACCAAAATGGGGGTTTTAATTGGGTTGTTGTTCTAAACTAATGAGAATGAGAAAGAGAAAAAGGCAGAGAAAAAGGATTAAGCAGATAAAGAAAGCAGCTAAGACAAACGGTTCACCATGATCATTCGGTCAAGTAACTTAGGTCTCAGGTCAATGCAAGTACGGTCCGAGGAGCAGTGAATATCTCCTTCCGGTCTCAATTCGCCCTAAAGCACAAATAGCTTAGCTTCCGCCCTCACTACAGTGCCCTAATGTTCGCTACGAGTCTCGCCCTTCCCAACCTTCCGGTCTAGGTCAAGGTTTACTATGATTTAAATGCCTAATTGCGTCGACTCAATTAGACAGATACAAATAAATGTAGCGATTAACAACAAGGACTACACCAGCATTAACCTAATAATTCAATCGCTATCCCTTCATAATCATGGATCCCCTAGCCTTAGCAAAGGAAATTAGCTATACATTACTATCAAATCAACAACAATAACATATAAATAATAGGAAATAAACATGATAATAAAGCTAGTAAAGATTGAATAGGAAAATGATGAAAGCAATAAAAGAAAGATAGAAATAAAACAACAATTATAATTAAGGAATTAAAAAGGAGTAATAATACCGATCACAAATCCAAATCCGAGTAGCAAAGGGTAGAAGAAAGGTAAAATGAAGAAGCAGTAGAAAAATATAGAGTGAAAGTGAATGAGGAAGAGTTACGCAGTCTACTGTATTTAGTAGTATACGAAAATCCTCCTCTAAACCTAATCCATAGCCTAATTACAAAAGCCCATACGAAATTAGGCGGAAAAACTCTATTACAGGCAAAACCATTCGATCGAGTGGAAATAAACCACTCGATCGAGCAACTAAGCGGCAAACCCTTCGATCGAGTGGAAATAAACCACTCGATCGAGTAACTCCTTGTAATGTCCTCTCGAATGAATACTCGAACTGCTCGATCGAGTAACCTTCAGTATATAAAACATTCGATCGACTAGAAAAGTAGTCGATCGAGCTATTTTGGCACGTTAGACATTATGACACCTTCCGAAACCAGCTCACGCGTCTTCAAAGTGTTAGATTCCAAGCTCTGGGTCCTTGTTCTCCATAAATGCATGCAAATGGGACGAGTTTAGGCTCGATTTAGCTCCTCTTTGGTTTATTCCTGCAATTTACATAAAACGAACCAAAGTAGAATATTCTGGGTATTTGTAGCTGGATGCCACGTAAATAGTACAGAAATGAGTGTAAAAATGAGGTAAAAACCTTATATAAAATACACGCATCAAATCTCCCCAAACCAAACCTTTGCTTGTCCCCAAGCAAACTATGAATGCAACTAAGAATAAACAGTGGAACGGGACCAACGCATCAGCTACAGATCATCCTCCAAAACCAGTTTAATGCAATAACTAACAAAGTGGCAAATGATAAGTGCAAACGAGTTGAATCAATGTTTCAAACTTACTGAACCGTCGACCTTGCAAGACTCAAAAGCATCGGACGCTCACGGGTCGCTCATCACTCAAATTTAGGCACGAGGTGAGTATGTATGTGAAAGATAGAAATAAGTAAAGACACTCACCTAACTCGACCTATAAGAACATGCATGCAGTTAACATGAATAAAGTCTCTACAACCGTACATATGCATTCCAAACATACTAATGACCAAGACACATGCCGAGGACTTACATTTGGGTAAGTGAGGTAATGGGTAAGAAGGGGCTAAGATGAATTTGGATATGTGGAGTTAATAGCCAGGCTAGCAACAACGAATCCAAATATTGAACTGCTTCCCAACTTCGTACTCAATATAACAAAACAAAACGGTGCAAATTCAATGCACTCATCTCACAATACGCCGTAGACTTGTCAACTCCCCATAAAATATAAGTAAAATATGGGAGTAAAAATCATCCATATAATTTTCCATTTTTTCGCACATGATTTTTTTCTTTTTTCTTTTTCGTATTTCCAATTTTTCTTTTCATTTTCATTCATCATTTTTTAATTCCCTTCAATTCTTCCACCATCTTCTAAAATCAGATAAAAATAACCAAACTGCAGTAAAGCATTCCAAACAGCTACACATCACTAGCTCGGCTAGGGTAGGAAAAATTATAGTATGTAGCTAATAGGACAAAAAGACAATTTGGCTATGTGGGGCTCATCGGTAGAATGAAATAAAAGGGAACTGCCTCTCCTAACATGTGTCACCATCCACAGACCGAATGCATACAAGTATTAAGAAGACTAGACTCATGCTTATGCAAATTGATGTTACATGCCTTACAGAGAGTACTACTCACATCCTAAATGAAACCGGTCATGAATGTCACCAGTTTATAAAGCTCTAACCTCAGAATGTAATGTAGCTTGCCGATATATGAGTCAAGTCTATTCGTTCAGATAAGAGAGAAACAAAAACTCGTAGATCATGCACATAATCATGCCAACTAAATGTCAATAATATGCAAGGCTAAGGTAAGGATTCAATGTAGCGTCAAAGTTCAAACGTTGCGACTCAAATTAAACGTGAAATATTTTGAGATTTATGTGAATTTTTTGAAATTAAACCAACAATGCATGCGAAAATAAATAAACGTGCAAGCGAAAATGCAAGAAAACATACAGACATAGATATGGATGCATACCTCCCCAAACCAAACCGTACAATGCCCTCATTTAGTTTTTCCCCGGCAACGGCGCCAAAATTTGATAGGGCTGTCGTATACCTATCAAAAATAACTAACTAAACTAACTATATAGCTAGGGAAGTCAGGTCGATCTCCACAGGGAGGCGGTCACTATCTACTTATCTATTCGGTCTATCTACGTCACAGTTGGGGGTTTTGAATTGAATAAACTAAACTAAATGAGATTAAGGCAAGAGAAAAGGAATAAGAGAAATTAACAGGAGAAAGAGGGAACTTGGATGTCGGGTCATCAATGAACGTCAGTCAATCGCAGTTAAGGTCACAGATTAGTTGATGTGTCGGTCTAAGGGGCAATGAATATCTCCTTCCGGTCTCAATTCGCCCTAAAATACTATTAGCTTAGCTTCCGCCCTCACTAAAGCATTCTATTGTTCACTGCGGGTCTCACCCCTTCCAACCTTCCGGTCTAGGTCAAGGCTTACCAAGGTTAAAAATGGCTAAATGCATCGATTCAATTAGCTAGATACAATTAAAGCAGTGATTAACACCATAGACTAAAACGACAACGACAAATCTGCAAACTAATTAGCAATTAACGTCGGTCCATCGAATCCCCTAATCCTAGCAGGGAGAATTAGCTAGGCATAAATAAAGAAAGAACAAGAACAAAGGAAAGAATAATAATAAGCATTAAATAAAGAGAAAAGGGAAAAGAGAGAAAATTACAGAGAAAAGATCCGGAAAATGAGAAAAACAAAGTATCCAGCAGTAAACAGAAGAAAAGTAGTGTAAAAGTGGTGTCTGTCGTGTACTGTCGTCTTCCTATTTATAGTAAAGACGATTTTATTTGACCTAGAAACAAAATAAAGCTAAAAAGCCCGAGCCCAATAAGAAACCACTCGATCGAGTGATTTGAAACCACTCGATCGAGCAAAATTAAGCTCAAACCACTCGATCGAGTGAAATAAACACTCGATCGAGTAAACCCTAAAATGCAACTACTCGATCGAGTAGAAAAAGGAGTCGATCGAATATAATTGTACTCGATCGAGTACTTTCCAGCGCACAATTCCTGCTTTGCGCACTGAACTTCAAACGGCTGCCATTTCTTCGTTACTTGGGAAAACAGGACGATTCTGGTGGCGTTGGAAAGCTAAGAGGACAAGCTTTCATCTCCAATTGGAATAACCTGAAAATCAGTTGTATAACTCGAGATATTGCTCTTCAAATTAGGCACTAGCAATTTGAAGTTCTTCCTTTGCTCGCCTAGCTATCTTACTCCTTTGCGCATCTCAAAATAGCTACATTCCCGCTCCAAATTCACTCTTCCTCCAAATGCATGCTAAACGGATGGTAAAAGGCTCGATTTCACTATTTTCTGGTCCATTCCTGCAAATAGAACAAAACAAACCAAAGTAGCATATTCGGGGCATTTCGTAGCATAAAACTACGATAATAGCATAGAAATACGTGCATAAAAAGGCCAAAAAGGACTATATAAAATGCACGTATCAAATCTCCCCAAACCAAACCTTTACTCGTCCTCGAGTAAACTAAATGCAAACTAATGGAACGGAAAAAATAACTCAGAGCTAGCTACAAATGCCCACTTAAACCAGTTTAATGCAAGCAAACTAACACTTATAGCAAAGCAGTCAAATGCAAACGAGTTGTAAGATGTTTATAATAAAGCTGAACCGTCGACCTTGCAAGACCTTTAATAATGGACTCTCACGGGTCACTCTTCTCTCATGAAGCAAAGGGTGAACATATATATGTAAGAGAGAAAGAAAAATAGTCGCTCACCTAGACTACGACCCACATAAACATGCATGCAACTAATATGATAGATAATTTTAGCTACCGTACATACATTCCAACCAAACAAGGTCCTGTCACAGCCGAGGGCTTACAAAAATATGGTAAAGTGAGGCAATGGGTAAGAAAAGGCAAAACATTTATGGGAATGTGGAGGTATAGGCGGCCAAGCTAGTACCTAAATAAAACCATATAGCAACATCCATTTCCAACTCAATTATGAATTAAGCACATATGCCCTTCATTTGGCACAAAACTCACCAAACCGAACTGAAAATACTCCTCAATAAATGTAAATGAAGCATAGGAGCGAAACCGTCTCATCAAACAACATCTTTTTTCTTTTTTTCATCACGGTTTCTTTTTTTTTTTTCTTTTTTTTTTCCTTTTTCTTTTTCACGTTTTCTTTTTCTTTTTTTTCAACCTCTTTTTCTTCATTAAATACCAACTCCAAGTCAATGGATACAAGCCAAATTTGGCACAATAAATTATATACCGCAAAACAATCTAAACTAGCTTGACAAGGCAGGCTAAATTTGGATGTAGCTAAGGGTCACAGGCGAATTTGGCTAATGTGGAGTTAAATGGGTAAAAATGAAAGAAAGGGGAAATGTAAGCACCTCCCTGCATGTGACACCAACCACTAACCCGAATGTATGTAGGCAAAAAGCAATTGAATTTCATATACGTGCAAATTAATGATACATGATATGTAAGGAGTAACTACTCACAATCCTACATGAAACTGGTCACAAATGACACCAGTTTATACGGCTCTAATTCATTAGAAATTATAAGTAGGTTGCCAAAATTTTCAGGTCAAGTCTATTCGTTCAGCTAAATTTTAACATCAACTTGTAGATATGCAAAAAGACAATGCTAAGAAGAATAATAGCTTATGCAAGGCTTAAGCAAAAAGACAATTGCAGTGCAATTTCATCATTGAAATCTACCGTTCCGACTCATCCTACATGCTAAAATAAACGTGAAATTTTTTGAATTTTTTTCTAATTTTTCAGTTTTTATGAGATTTTTGAATTATAAAAATTAAACAACAATGCATAAAGAAAAATTAAACGTGATAACAAAAATGCAATAAAAACAAACATGCAGACACAGATATAGATGCATACCTCCCCAAACCAAACCGTACAATGCCCTCATTGTACCAAAAATAGGGAAAGAAATGCAAACTAAGAAGAAAAGGATAACTCGAGTCAGAATACTTACAAAACGTCGTGAAGAGGGACCTCCCCAAACCGACCATGAACATGGGAGGTCAAAGGAAGTCAAGCAGTGGCTCAACAGACGAAAAACGAACTGCTGGAGGACGAAACTACTCGATCGAGTGACCTAGAACAGGTCGATCAAGTGATCTGGTGTCAAAAAGTGCTCGATCGAGCAGATTGTTACTCGATCGAGTGATCTTGGTTATGCAGCTTGTCGATCGAGTAAATAAATCACTCGATCGAGTGAATATCATTTCAAAAGTGCTCGATCGAGTAGAAAAACTACTCGATCGAGTGGATACACCTGCAAAACACGCATCAAAAGCAAGGAGAATACATAGGCTGCATAAAACATCGTCTAAAGTTCAACAAAAAACTAAAGGCGAAGAAATAGTTCAACAAAATTACAACAAAACAGTCCGGGTTGCCTCCCGGAGAGCGCAGGTTTAAGAGGTCCCGCACGACCTTTCTGGCATTAATTAACTGGCGCATCAAGCTCGTCAAAGTACAGGACTTCAACACGATTGTCTGCTTCATTTGCCTTGTGATAATGCTTCACATATTGCCCATTCACCTTGAACCGATTTCCCTCGGGGCCTTCTAGCTCAACGGATCCATATCTAGTAACAGCTGTCACCGTATAAGGACCACTCCACCTGGACTTCAGCTTGCCAGGAAATAATCGCAGCCGGGCATTAAATAGCAGCACCTTTTGCCCAACATGAAACTCCCGAGGTAGAATTCTTTTGTCATGCCATCTCTTCGTCTTTTCCTTGTAAGTGCGCGAGCTATCATAGGCATTAAGCCTAAATTCTTCCAACTCATCTAGCTGCAAAAGACGATTCTGACCACACAACTTAGGATCAAAGTTAAGCTCACGAATTGCCCACCAAGCCTTACACTCCAACTCAACAGGTAAATGACATGATTTCCCATAAACTAACCTATAAGGCGATGCACCAATTGGTGTCTTAAAGGCAGTTCTGTAGGCCCATAATGTGTCTTCTAGTTTAAGACTCCAGTCCTTCCGTGATTTAGAAACTACCTTAGACAAGATATCTTTCAGCTCGCGATTAGAGACCTCAACCTGACCACTGGTTTGGGGATGATACCACAAACCATGCCGGTGTTGAACACCAACTTTAGACAGAATGGAAGTTAGTTTCTTTTCTTTAAAGTGCATTCCCCCATCACTAATGACGACCCTAGGGACACCAAATCGGGGAAATATGACCTTTTTAAACATTTTTATCACGGTCTTGGCATCACAATGAGGTGAGGCAATGGCCTCAACCCATTTCGACACATAATCTACGGCTACTAAAATGTACCTGTTACCTTTACTAGACGGGAACGGTCCTTGGAAATCAATGCCCCAGACATCGAAAACCTCAACCTCTAAGATACCATTTTGTGGCATCTCATGTCTCTTTTAAATGTTCCCTGATCGTTGGCAGACATCACAAGCTGAAACAAAAGACTTAGCATCAGCAAACAAAGAAGGCCAGTAAAAACCAGACTGGAGTACCTCAGCCACGGTGCGCGATGGACCGTGGTGACCACTATAGGAAGAGGAGTGACAGCCTTCCAGGACTACTTTGGCCTCCCACTGCGGAATACACCGTCTGTAGAGACCGTCTGCACATTCCTTAAATAAATAAGGGTCGTCCCAAAAATCTTTTAGCGTTATACAGAAAGCGCTTCCTCTGCTGATGAGAAAGGTCAGGCGGCAGCTTGCCACTGACAACGTAATTAGCTATATCTGCATACCAAGGCTCTTGGTTAACAATAGAGGATAATACAACAAATAAAGAATCATCAGGAAAAGAATCATCAATAGGTAAAGAATCTTCCCCTTCTTGTCGCGACAGCCACGACAGATGATCAGCTACAACGTTCTCAGCTCCTTTCTTATCTTTAATCTGCAAATCAAACTCCTGGAGAAGGAGTATCCATTTCAATAGTCGTGGTTTAGCCTCCTTCTTAGCAAGGAGATGCCTCAAAGCTGCATGGTCAGTAAAAACAGTAACTTCTGACCCAATCAAATACGAACGAAATTTCTCTAAGGCATAAACTACAGCTAGCAGCTCTTTTTCAGTGGTTGTGTACTTCACTTGAGCCTCATCCAGAGTTCGGCTCGCATAGTAGATTGCATTTAAAGCTTTGTCTTTCCGTTGGCCTAGCACCGCTCCTAGTGCATAGTCACTGGCATCACACATTATCTCAAACGGCAAGTCCCAGTCGGGAGGCTGTATGATCGGCGCAGAGACCAAAGCCTGCTTTAACCAGTGAAAAGCAGAAAGACACTCATCAGTAAACACAAAAGGGGCATCCTTAAGTAGCAGCTGTGTAAGTGGTTTAGCAATTTTTGAGAAATCCTTGATAAACCGGCGATAAAAACCGGCGTGACCAAGGAAACTTCTCACCCCCTTAACATTAACAGGAGGAGGTAATTGCTGAACCACTTCCACTTTTGCTTTATCAACTTCTATTCCCCTATCAGAAACTAAGTGCCCCAAGACAACTCCCTCGTTGACCATGAAATGGCACTTCTCCCAGTTAAGCACGAGATTAACCTCAATGCAGCGCTGCAATACTTTATCAAGATTAGACAGACAGTTAGAAAAATCACTTCCATAAACACTGAAATCGTCCATGAAAACTTCCATAATAGACTCAATATACTCTGAAAATATCCCCATCATGCACCTTTGGAAGGTGGAAGGGGCATTACATAAACCAAAAGGCATCCTGTGATAAACAAACACGCCCTGAGGACAAGTAAATGTAGTCTTAGCTTGATCGTCTGGGTGGATAGGGATCTGAAAGAACCCTGAATACCCGTCTAAATAGCAGAAAAACTTATGAGAAGCTAACCTTTCTACCATTTGATCAATAAAAGGAAGGGGAAAGTGATCTTTCTTGGTGGCGGCATTCAGCTGTCTGTAATCTATACACATCCGCCAACCAGTCACTACTCGAGTGGGTATTAACTCATTTTTGTCATTCTTAACCACGGTAGTCCCTCCTTTCTTCGGGACTACCTGCACTTGACTCACCCATTTAGATTGACCAACAGAATAGATAATACCTGCGTCGAGCAGCTTCATTACCTCAGCCATCACAACATCTTGCATCTTCTCGGTTCGTCGGTGACCACCCCGCCTGCAAGGTTTGTGATCTTCCTCCAGCTCTATCCTGTGCATACAAATATCGGGACTAATCCCCTTGATATCGTCCAAAGAATAACCCAATGCTTTCCTGTTTTTCTTAAGTACAGCTAATAAAGAAGTTAGCTTATCATTATCAAGCTTAGCACTAACGATGACTGGATATCGCTCAGTATCATCTAAGAAAGCATATTTTAGATGAGAGGGAAAAGGCTTACGCTCAGGCACCTTTACCTCAATGGAGCAAAGAGTACTGATCATCTGTTCCACTTGCTCTCTCTCAGTTTCGGTGAGTCCACGCTCATCTAAATCATCTATAAGCAAATCCATCACAGCATCATCGTCATCTGGGTTATCTGCACACTCATCCAAAAGCATAAGAGCTTCTAGTGGGTCCTTCATAAAAGAACCCGACCAGAAGTCATAAATAGACTCGTCAATAATATCAACCGAATAACAAGTATCCTCTATCATTGGCCGAGCCAAAGTGCTAGGCAGGCTAAAAGTAATAGCGTCATCCCCTACTGCAAGAGTCGAACGCCCTTGTTTGACATCAATAATGGCCCCAGCTGTACAAAGGAACGGTCTTCCTAATATAATTGGGGCCCGGGTGTCCTCAGCTATGTCTAAAACAATGAAATCTACTGGTATAAAGAACTTGCCTATTTTCACAGGCACGTCCTCTAAGACACCTAAAGGTCTCCTAAGAGATCTATCAGCCATCTATAGGGTAATAACTGTCAATTTAAGATGACCCATATTCAATTTCTTGCAGAAAGATAGGGGCATGACACTGACGCTGGCTCCTAAATCACAAAGAGCCTTATCAATAACCACATTGCCTATAACACAGGTAATAGAAAAGCTACCCGGGTCTTTCATTTTAGGCGGAGCCTTATTTAAAAGTAAATTACTAGACTCTTCCATAAATGAAACGGTCTCAAATTCACTTAGCTCTCTCTTACGCGTCACAATATCTTTCATAAATTTAGCGTAAGTAGGTACCTGGGTAACAAGTTCGGTAAAAGGGACAGTTACCCGGAGGTTCTTCACAACGTCCACAAACTTACCGTACTGTCGCTCGACCTTCGCGTCTTTCAGACGACTTGGAAAGGGTACTCTGGTAGCAATGAGTGAACCCGCGACTTTCTCTTTACCTTTATCAATGCGTGACGTCTCCACAGCCGGGGAAGATGACACGGTAGCGGAATTAGATATCAAAATAGGGTCTCACGCTTCGGTACTCGATCGAGTACTTTCCTCACTCGATCGAGTGGTTTCATGTTGGCACTTACTCGATCGACCATTTTCTTCACTCGATCGAGTGATTTCTTTTTCAGGCTTACTCGATCGATCACTTTGTTCACTCGATCGAGTGATTTCTCCAACTATTTCACTTGATCGAGTAAGAATATCACTCGATCGACCATCTGTAAATTGGGCACTACTCGATCGACCACATTTATCACTCGATCGAGTGATGGGATGGATTATTTCACTCGATTGAGTAGAATTTTCACTCGATCGAGTGTTTGGACAACACGCAGCAAGGATTTCGTCCAAAAACTCATCCAAATCATCTTCCGAGGTATTTTCAGCTGTCAAAACCCCGTCTTCTGGTACTTTTGGCCCCTCATGAGTAAGGCCACCTTGGAGATTCGTAGCATTAACTGGGTCGCATGTCGGTGGATGGTTAGCTTGGTCTTTCGCGAGTGTTAACTGCGCGACTTGTTCTCTCAACTCCACTATAATGGTTTCATTCCTATTGCATTTCTTCCCAAACTGTTGCGTTAAGTTCAACATCAAGGATTTCAGTTCGGCAATTTCCTCGTTTGAAGAAGGAGAGACCGGCTGCGGTGCTGGCGTAGAAGGAGTAGAAACATTCTTCATTTCTTCATATAATTGAGAAAAAGGGACTCCTTGCTTGTATTTCTGATAAGTAAGGACGCGCTCTATACTTGCCAGACAATCAATAGGGTCATGCCCCTCCATGCCACATCTATCGCATATCTCCACATGCTCAGTAATTGAACAAACCTGTGCACTCTCACCTATAGCTTCCGTAATCTCCACATTACCTAGACTTTTGCTAGGACTTACACTGCGGCTGCTACCAACTCGTTAACTTGCTCACTACCTCGGGGATTTCCATATTCGGCGACATGGATAGCCATCTCCTCAATAAGACGCCACCCTTGGTCATCTTCAATAATTTTCGTGAATCTCCCCTTAGCTACACTATCAAGAATAGCTCTCTGGTTTCGATATAACCCGTTGTAGAATTGGGTACAAAGGAACCAACGCTTGAAACCATGGTGAGGCACAGAACGGACGAGCTTCTTGAACCTCGCCCACGCCCCATCTAAGTCTTCTGTAGGCAGTTGCTCAAAAGAAGTAATCTGAGCTCTCAAGGCATTGGTGCGCTGCGGTGGGAAATATCGCCTGTAAAAGGCCAAAGCAAGGGAACTCCAGTCGGTCACACCGGCTGCCTCCCTATCTAAATCTCTCAACCATTCCCGGGCATCATCAGCTAAAGAAAAGGGAAAGAGAACTCCCTTCACTTTGTCCTACGTCACCCCAGCAGCAAGAGGAATGGTAGAGCAATACTCCGTAAACAGCTCTATATGCCTGCATGGATCTTCTTCAGGTACCCCCTAAAGAGATTTCTCTCGACCAGCTGTATGTATGATGGGTGGATTCCAAAGGTTCCCGACTCAGTGGTGGGTAGTAAGAAACCTTTTGGAAGGGAATCCACATTAGGCTCTGAATGGCTGGCTATAATCCTGGCAAATAGAGTTTACAAAGCAGAGTAGGTGTGACGATGTTCTCTTATAGAACAGATAACCTGCAAAACTAATCAAAAACTTCGCAAAAATGAGATCAGTCTCAAGGAATAAATTCCTTGAGACAAGAGACAAACTCAAATAAAGCAACAAAATTGCGCCACCTCCCTGGCAACGGCGCCAAAATTTGACAGGGCAGTCGTATACCTATCAAAAATAACCAACTGGCTCTAACAAATATAGCTAGGAAAGTCGGGTCGATCTCCACTGGGAGATGGGAAAATGTCAGCTTTGTCTAAGTCCGTCACGGTAACCAAAATGGGGGTTTTAATTGGGTTGTTGTTCTAAACTAATGAGAATGAGAAAGAGAAAAAGGCAGAGAAAAAGGATTAAGCAGATAAAGAAAGCAGCTAAGACAGACGGTTCACCATGATCATTCGGTCAAGTAACTTAGGTCTCAGGTCAAGGCAAGTACGGTCCGAGGAGCAGTGAATATCTCCTTCCGGTCTCAATTCGCCCTAAAGCACAAATAGCTTAGCTTCCGCCCTCACTACAGTGCCCTAATGTTCGCTACGAGTCTCGCCCTTTCCAACCTTCCGGTCTAGGTCAAGGTTTACTATGATTTAAATGCCTAATTGCGTCGACTCAATTAGACAGATACAAATAAATGCAGCGATTAACAACAAGGACTACACCAGCATTAACCTAATAATTCAATCGCTATCCCTTCATAATCATGGATCCCCTAGCCTTAGCAAAGGAAATTAGCTATACATTACTATCGAATCAACAACAATAACATATAAATAATAGGAAATAAACATGATAATAAAGCTAGTAAAGATTGAATAGGGAAATGATGAAAGCAATAAAAGAAAGATAGAAATAAAACAACAATTATAATTAAGGAATTAAAAAGGAGTAATAATACCGATCACAAATCCAAATCCGAGTAGCAAAGGGTAGAAGAAAGGTAAAATGAAGAAGTAGTAGAATAATATAGAGTGAAAGTGAATGAGGAAGAGTTACGCAGTCTACTGTATTTAGTAGTATACGAAAATCCTCCTCTAAACCTAATCCATAGCCTAATTACAAAAGCCCATACGAAATTAGGAGGAAAAACTCTATTACAGGCAAAACCATTCGATCGAGTGGAAATAAACCACTCGATCGAGCAACTAAGCGGCAAACCCTTCGATCGAGTGGAAATAAACCACTCGATCGAGTAACTCCTTGTAATGTCCTCTCGATTGAATACTCGAACTGCTCGATCGAGTAACCTTCAGTATATAAAGCATTCGATCGACTAGAAAAGTAGTCGATCGAGCTATTTTGGCACGTTAGACATTATGACACCTTCCGAAACCAGCTCACGCGTCTTCAAATTGTTAGATTTCAAGCTCCGGCTCCTTGTTCTCCATAAATGCATGCAAATGGGACGAGTTTAGGCTCGATTTAGCTCCTCTTTGGTTTATTCCTGCAATTTACATAAAACGAACCAAAGTAGAATATTCTGGGGGTATTTGTAGCTAGATGCCACGTAAATAGTACAGAAATGCGTGTAAAAATGAGGTAAAAACCTTATATAAAATACACGCATCAATTGCTCTTTAATATGATTTTTAGTATTTTTATTACATTTTATTGAGTAAAATGACAATTAAAATGCTAAAAATAGTTAGACTATGATTCTGACCATGAAATGTTTACACGACCTCACATGCATATTTTACAAATTATATGTAAACTTTAATATAAAATGGTTTTATATAGCATGATTTATGATTTTTACATGTTAAAAGTCGATTAAATAGAGGTATTTTTGTTAAAAATGGTTAGACTTTGTTCTTGCCCATGAAAACTTAGTATGTTGTCACATGCAATATTTACACACTGTATGTAAATTTTTAGATCAAATGGTTTAATTTTGCATGATTTATGATTTTTAGATGTAAAAATCGAATAAATAGTGACTAATTTTGGCAAAAATAGCTAAAATAAATTTTATGGCATGGATATTTTTTCCAATGTTGTAAATATGATATGAACATCAGATCTAAAGTTGCATGTTAATTTTCGTATGATTTTAATGGTTATTAATTTTTATGGGATATAAATTTATAAATAGCAACTTTAATAGTCAAGAATATAAAAATTCGATTTTGGTTTAAAATTTGTCATTTCCAGGTTCTATAAACTTGTTAAGAATATTCAAAATTTTAATTTTGATTTATTACATAATTTTATGTTTAATTTGGTATTAATGGGTTAAAATTATGTTTTATGCGATTTATTTGTGAAATAAATTAATATAATCTAAAGGCATTTTTTTTAATTAGAACTTTGGGATGTTGGGAATTTTACAGAATATACAAAATTATGATTTTGATTTTTCCGAATTTTTATGACTTTTTGGGAATTATTTCCTTATTATTATGAATAATAGTGTTTAAAGAGCAATTATATAATCTCAAGTTGAATTATTGTCAAATGTTTAGTAAAGACTAAATTTTGAGTCCTAAGAGGTTGGGGTAATTAACTTGGACATAGATGTCATTTATGTAATATTTTGTGATTTTAATAGGTTAATTGTCACAATAATCCATAAAACCGGATCATATATACGATATTAGCTTAAATAGGGCGATTTGGCACATAACATGGCATGTTTCATATATATATTAATGCTGCATTTTTAGTATGATTGTCATATTTTATTTTATGTAATTTTGAATTATGTAATTTGTACTTAGTATGGCCTTAGTTTTTAATTGATATTTCCCGAAATGAATGGGGATATCGATTCGGTTGTAATTAATGTGATCTCGTATCACTTTTATTTTATTTTATTTGGTTTTTCTTTTTATATTGAATAAAGTAGAAAAGCTATGTAATTTATTTATCCCGGAGTTCCTTGAAGACGGTGCCGTTCAAGAAGACGTTCCGACAAAGACGGTGTTACCTTGAAGTGCGAGCGAAATGAAGTTCAAGGGACCAAAGGAGTTGGTTTCCGAATGTGTAAATAGTTTATTTGATTTACTATTTTAGGAAGGCCATACTAGGATTTTTATTGTTTTTGCTTTGCATTTGTTTTATATGTTTGCATGCATAACCAAATCGCCATAACTACACATGCATATCTTTTTATCGAATCATCGACCGTGTCAATTATAATTATCGCTAGTTCACCGCTTTAGTTCACTTAAAACGAGATAGATAATAAATTGACAAGACCTCTCACTAAACAATAATTGAGGATTAGCCTTACCAAATAGTAGAACCATGAGCCCCAATTTCATAAGGAAGTAGGCTCGGCTCACCGGGGTGCTAAACTTGTTACGTTGGGTAAGTGGGTGGTATATTGTTACTACATCGAAATTTGGATTGAGCTCAACGGAAGTATTCGTGACCGTAGTCGCATGTGTTCCGGGCTAAAGATAAATATTAAAGTAATTTTATCGACCGAGAGTTCTAGAAGTAGAATCGATTAAAGAGTTAATCCACCGAGTTATATTGATTAGGGATGAATCGGCTCACCGTGCCCGAGTTGATATGAATTTGGATCTCGGGATCATTTATAATAGTTGGGTAGAGGTCACTATATAAATGCTAAAACATTCTTAAATGTTTTATAATATAACGATGAATGTTTGTTTTTCCCACTATTTCGTTGTTTTATTTTGTTCTTTATTATCGCTCCTACTCATATATGATATCAATTCGATTGTAACACGAGTCTCCGCTAAACCACCATTACTTACGACCAATAGAATCTCTTTCTAAAATGAACCGTATCATAGGTTTTGGACTAGATCCATAGGAATCGTTCTATTCCATAGAACTCAATAGGAATCGTCCTATGCAACTATAAGATTAACATCTTGAATTCCTAACATACCTATGTATGAATTCTTGTGAAGAATATGAATAGAAGTAGTACTTGATCAAAATATGTTTTGATGCATCCACGGTTCAAAAGTCTTATTGCTCAAACTAAACACTTGTCATCAAAACACTTAAGTTGTTAAGCACATGACAATGTAAAATTGGTAAATTAATTTGTGAGAAATTTCGATTGACCAAATACCACTATAAAGTTCATCCTTGTGAAGGATTAACTAGGAATTTATATGAAGATAAGTCTTCATCAAGTAAAGATTCTTGAAGTGAGTGGGAGCATTAAGAAGCAAGTACCTATCTTAATTGTTAAGGATAGAACTAGGCTCGAAAGAGAAGGTGTTAGACACTCTATTAATATAGACAAATTCCTAAATAAGTAAAGATCAAGGAAGTTGGTCGTGTGACACCAACATAATCCTTCTTAATCTATGACATTGACATAACATTCTTGCCAAATACCACATCATGAGTATTTGATACAGATTAGTGGATTTCATCATCATATTTGGCATCATCATGTGATGACTAGCAAGAATAAGTTCAATAATATGAATGAATGGAACTAGGGTAGTTGCCATTTCATCAATGAACATATAAATGTTGTAGAGTACTCATTTTAGTTTTGTATTTGGAAATATACCTCAATAATTGTTATGATGTATAATATGTCTAAATAAGAATATAATTTGAAGTTTTGCACAAATGGTAAAGGGTTTTACCATTATGCAATTATAACAACCGTTGAACTCTTACATACCACGATTAAGTTTATGGTGAGACCATACAAATCAAGGTAATTATATTCAAACTAAAAATAAATGTCATATATATACTCCCTCCCATCCAGACCAAAGGTTACATTGACTTTTTGGCACTATTCATGGTGGTAGAGAATCTTTGATATTATTCTTAATCTATAAGAGAAAATATAGTCATGTGAGATCTTGTTTGGTTTATCGTCATGAATGCTATAAGAATATCAAATTTTTATAATTTTTAATAATGTATAACTAAAGATATTCACGTTACAAAACACGTCTCGACAAGTGTGATAAAGTCAATGTAACCTTTGGTGTGGATGGGAGGGAGTATAACTCAAGTTGGTGACCCCAATCATTTCTCAATTCTTGATTGAAAATCGCATTTAGAAACTAGTTTTGAGTAGTGTCCTAAGCATCTGATTGGGAATCTCTTGGTATGTGTGCGAATCTTGTATTCAAAACAAGATTAATTCATGACTTCTTTCCAGAAAAGAATTATGAATAAAGTAAGATATTCACCCTATTTACACTTTAAAGTGTATGGTCGAATTTAATTTCAATCAAAAAGGGTTATTACTTCTTCATCTCTTTTACCAACGAACTAGGTAGATACTTGGTATCCACTTAATGAGGTAAGAAGAGAAATTCTTTGAATAAGTTCAATGAATGTTTAAAAGTATCAAAACCTACAGATTATGACCAAAGTATTAGTACTTTGTTAATATAGGGAACAATAAAGTGAAGACTTCCACATGCACCAAAATGAGTGTGATATGGTATAACAAGTTCACCTTCATAATATTAGAAAGTGACAAAGAATCCTATACGATATGATTGAATCTTTACTATAAAGTTGGAAGTAGTTTCTATCACAATTTGTCTAGTATTTACTTATTCCACTAAAACAAAACATAATTAAAGCAATCATCTACATTTCATATGTGATATGATTAGGCTTGGTACCTAAGTTGTAGTTTGTTTCAAAAGAAAACATGTGGTCTCTCTTCCTACATTATCACGAGTACAAAGGGTTAGTGGCTCGTGATGCTGTCTATTAGAGAAAAAAAAGGATTATCTCTTATAGACAGAGTGGGAGAAAATGTTCAAGAGCCACAAACTGTTAATAAGACATAGGAAGATGTTCCTTCTTGGTCAAAATCAGTAATTATTTCTTCGAATTCTAAGTGGACAGGAGTCATGTTATTTTTGAAAGTAACAAACCTGTAACTTATTATGATTCTTTATCTAGTTCCAACTCCGCAAAAGTCCGAAGCAAGCATAAACATGAAAATGTTTATTTAGCTTGGTTGGTTGGTGGCAAGGGTTTTGCACGCAACAACAATGCTTCATTGTATTTGGATATGATTTGATATAGTTGGATTTTAAAATCATCTCGCATGAGTTTTGTAAATCGCAACTATCCTAAAGTAGGATGCGAACTTGAGAGGAAGTCTTAAGTAGATATCAAAGAGTTGAATTGTATGTTTTGATCATGTGATAAACATTTCTCGAATTGTCGAGTAGTTCTGTTTATACATGAAGTTTAGTGGGAGTAATGTGGTGTTATTAGTCTTATATGAAAGGGACATATTGATCATTGTGAATGATGGAAGACTTAGGAGAAGAATAATACATCTCAAAGGTATCCAGACCTATAAAGATAGTTCTGAGAGGATATTAGCGTTAATGAATATTCTTATATTGTAAGAGTCTAGTCAAGTTCAAAGGTATTGAACATGTAGAAATTGAATCCACTTGCTTCCGCTACGGGATTAATTCATTACGCTTAGATGTATCACCATTCTTAAATTTCGTATACTTGGAGTATGACGAAAAGTTACAAATCGAATTTTTGAGAGAAGTCTCAATATAGCCATATAGTTCATTGGTTAGTTCTCTTGGAGCACTAAAGAAATGAAGCTGAGTGACTAGAATTGATATGGATTTATGTGCAAGCAGTTACACGATAACCATATTCTAATCACACTAGGATGGTTAGAGAACCATCTTGGCTATATTAATTAAGGAGGATATCTGCTAGATACGCTCTAGGCAGTAGAACAATGAGAGATTTACAACGAAAATTGAGTACACTTGCAATTATGAAAAATGCAAGTAGGAAGGGATGTTATTAGGATTCGGTTTTATGAATTGGAGGAACCATGGTAGTTCGTTCCAACAACCGAAGGTCCTATCCCTGCACACTGTGAGGACAGTGGGAGTGATTCCAAGGCTAACGAATCTATCTCTAGATTGGATCTGGACATGTACTTAAAAGGTTGTTATGATAAAGATTATACAAAGGGAAATGGTACAAGGTTAGGGAAAGTGCAAAGTGTTGCTAAAACTTGCTAACCAAGGCTTTTTCATAGGCTAAGCATGATAAGTCATGACATTTCAATTGAGTTGAGATGTATAGTTGTATTCAATATTGAGTATGGATTATAGATTATGTAGTAATTGATATGGTATCAATTTTACATATGTGATAATGCATTCATCGTTTGAGTTTTATTAAAAACTCTTCTATTACTTTGTTATATCCAAATGGGTTGTAAGGACAACGTTGAACCCCATTAAAGTGAACTGGATTAACATAGTATTGGCCCCTAGTTGCTTATATGAAGTGACGTCTCGAATTAACTAGAGTGTGATGCGATTGGTGGCAAGTTCAAGTGCCATAGAGTCATAATAGATGACTAGTCGATCACATAGGCAGACTGTATGGGACACTCTGTCGGGCTTATGACCGCTTATAGAGTTCTGAAAATTTTTATAGCCTGGTCGTGGCGAGAGCTACTATAGTATTCTTATGAGTCGATTCTTTGACTAATGACTGTTCGCCTAAGATGGCACAGTTTCAGAATGACTTTGATTTATGTTCTGCGACCTTCGTAATTGGGGTCTAATAGGCATGTTTTGGGTAATGATGAGTTGTGGCTATTCGAAGGGAAGAGTGCAATAGGAATTGTCCATCCCCGTCAGGGTTATCTTATATCTCAAGGCCACTCGAAGAGTAATGAACTGGAAATGCGTGGCCACGCTCGGAAGGTATCTATGGTAGATAATTCCGGTCAGACAGTTATTCTCAAGATCGAGTAAACCACTCATGATATGATCAAATGCAAGTACGACCTGCAAGACACCTTGCATTGAGTGGGAGATAGTAATGGGACAAGAGAATTGGTGACGCACACTTGTCGCGGACAAGTGGGAGATTGTTGGAGTATGTGTCCTCGACAATAATGCGATCACATGTTTAAATCTCATATTAAGAATGCTGAGGGAAAATAATATTTTATTGTCAACTGATCCATATTAATCGGTAATAATTGGCTGACTAGAGTTTGACATTACTGTCGTATGACGGTGGTGATCAGTTGATCCCTTAAGGTCATACCTCTAGGGTAACACTCTTAATTGATTAATTAATTAATTGTATGTTGATAGAAGTTAATTAATTCCTTAAATTGAACAAATTTTATTTATAAGAGAGAGTTTTATATCTTATTGTAATTTGATTAAATAAGATTCAATTGAGTAATTAATTTGTTATATTACTAAAATTGGTTAATGTTTGTGAAACATATGAGATAAGAGTAATTAGTTAAATTATAATTACAAGATGTTGTAGATTATATTAACTAGACTTAATGTGACCCATTTTTATATACATGTAATTGTGAATTACTTGTTAATTTGTTGAATGTAATTTATTTAATATATAATGATATTTAATTAGTTAAATATGCATTTATATTACTAATGACATGTTACATGTCACATGTCACAACATATTACAAATGACAAATTATAAAGATAAAATGGAGGTCCATTTTATGTTCAAAACCGGTTGGACAAGGGTTAGTGGGTGATGATTTTTGTCATTAGTTTAATGCATGCTTAAGGACATAATGATGACAAATAAAGCATGCTTAAACTAGACCTACACCTAGCCTTTCTTGTGAAGATAAAAAGCAAATTGAGAAGAACAATTTTGGCTCCCAATAAGAGCCAAAACCGGCTCACTCTTCTCTATAGGAGAACTTTTGGTTCTCATTTTTCTAGTGGAGAAACTTATGCTTATCTCTTATAATTTATCATTCTCTCTCACATAAAATTGTTTTATGCATAATTTGTTCCATAATCTAATATATTCAAGTTACTAGAAGTAGTAATAGATAATAATAATTAGATTAAATTTTAAGAACACAAATACTAATTTCTAGTAACAAAATTAGTACTTGTATTAAGAGTGATTATCTTGGTACAATCCTTGAGGAGTAGATTCTACTATTGAATCTAAGGGTTTTGTTGGAGCAGTTGGTTTTTCTTAAGAAGACTAATTGGTAGGAGACCGATTAGTATAAACCATTCGGGCCTTATTGTAAGTTGATCATTTTTCTTTTTACTTTACTGTTTAATGTTATGCATGCATAAGATCTAATTAGTTTTATGACTAAGCTAAAATATAATGTTATTAGAAGTGTCTAATAAGAGGTATATAAACCTTACATATTCTTATCATGAGTTTCGATAATGTGATCGCACCATTGTTGAGGACACATACTCCAACAATCTCACACTTGTCCGAGACAAGTGTGCGTCACCAATTCTCTTGTCCTATTACAATCTCTCACTCAATGCAAGGTGTCTTGCAGGTCGTACTTGCATTTGATCATATCTTGAGTGGTTTCCTCGATCTGGAGAGTAACTGTCTGACCAGAATTATCTACCGTAGATACCTTCCGAGCGTGGCCACGCATTTTCAGTTCACTTCTCCTCGAGTGGCCTTGAGATTTCAAATAACCCTGACAAGGGGTGGACAATTCCTATCGCACTATTCCCTTTGTTTAGTCACAGCTCATCATGACCCAAGAGATGCCCATTTGACCTCATTTACGAAAGTCGTAGAGCATAACTTAAAGTCACTCAGAATCTGTGCCAACTTGGGCGAATAGTCTTTAGTCAAAGAATTGACTCAAAAGAATACTATAGTAGCTCTCGCCACGACCAGGCTATATGAATTACCAGAACTCTATAAGCGATCACTGCCCGACAGAGTGTCCCATACAGTCTGCCTATGTGATCGACTAGTCATTACTTATGACCCTATGGCACTTGAACTTGCCATCAATCGCATCACACTCTAGTCACTTGGAGACGTCACCTCATATAAGTGACTAGGGGCCAATACTATGTTAATCTAGTTCACTTAAATAGGGTTCAATATTGTCTCGACAACCTATTTGGAAAACAAAGTATTATTTGAAAAGAGTTTTGAATAAAACTCAAACAATGAGTGCATTATCACATATGTAAAATTGATACCACATCAATTACTACATAATCTATAATCCATACTTAATATTGTATATAACTATACATCTCAACTCAATTGAAATGGCATGACTTATCATGCTTAGCCTATGTAAAGGCCTTGGTTAGCAAGTTTTAGCAACACCTTGCACTTTCCTAACCTTACTATATACTTTTTCCCTTTGTTATGTATAATCTTTATTATAAAACCCTTGAGTACGTGTCTAGATCCAATCTAGACATATGCTCTCTTGCCTTAGGATAGCTCCCACTGTCCTCACAATGAGTAGGGATACGACCTTCGGTTATTGGAACGAACTACCATAGTTCCTCCAATTCACAAAACCGAATCCTAATTTCATCCCTTCCTTCTTGCATATCTTATTATTGCAAGTGTATTCAATTTCCGTTGTATATATCTCATTGTTCAACTGCCTAGGACGTTTCTAGCAGATATCCTCCTTTAAAAATATAGCCAAGATGGTTCTCCAATCATCCTTATGTGTTTAGAATATGGTTTTTGTGTAACTCCTTGCACATAAAACCATCTCATTTCTAAATGCTTAGCTTCATACCCTTAGTACTTTCTGAGTACTAACTAATGAACTATGTGGCTATATAGAGACTTCTCTCAAAGATTCGATTTGTAACATCTCGTCATACACCAAGTATACGAGGCTTAAGAATAGTGATGCATCTTAGCGTAATGAATTAATCCCGCAGCGAAAGCATGTGGATTCAATTTCTACATGTTCAATACTTTTGAACTTGTCTAGACTCTTATCACTATAAGAATATTCATTTAACGCTAATATCCTCTTAGAACTATATTTATAGGTCTGGATACCTTAGAAATGTATTATTCCTCTCCTAAGTCTTTCATCATTCATAGTGATCAATATGTCATTCACATATAAGACTAATAATACCGTCGCACTCCCACTAAAAGTCATGTATAAACAAAACTAGTCGACAACTCGAGAAAAAGTTTATTACATGACTGAAACATACCATTCAACTCCTTGACATTTACTTAAGATTTCTTCTTTAGTTCGTATCCTACCTTAGGATAGTTGCGATTTACAAAACTCATGCAAGATGATTTTAAAATCCAACTATATCAAATTATATCCGAATACAATGAAGCGTTGTTGCGTGCAAAACCTTTGCTACCAACTAACCAAGCTAAATAAACATTTTCATGTTTATGCTAATTTCGGACTCTTGTGGAGTGAGACTAGATAAAGCATCTTAATAAGTTACAGGTTTGTTACTTTCAAAAATAACATGACTCCTGTCCACTTTCGGTTTCGAAGAAATAATTACTGATATTGACCAAGAAGGAACATCTTCCTACATCTTATTCTCAGTTTGTGGCTCTTGCACATTTTCTCCCACTCTGTCTATAAGAAATAAACATCTTTTCTTTAATAGACAGCATCACGAGCCACAAACCCTTTGTTCTCGTGATCATGTAGGAAGAGAGACCACATGTTTACTATCGAAACAAGCTACAACTTAGGTACCATGCCTAATCATATCATATATGAATTGTACTTGATTTCTTTAACTATGTTTTGTTTTAGTGGGAAAAATAAATACTAGACAAATTGTGATAGAAACTACTTCCAGCTTTATAGTAAAGATTCAATCATATCGTATAGGATTCTTTGTATCCTTATAACACACCTTATCTTCATAGGGTGTGATTATGATAGTGATCTTGTGATACCATATCACACTCTATTTGGTGTAAATCAAAGGCTTCACTTTATTGTTCCCAATTTTAACAAAGTACTAATACTTTGGTTTTATAATGTAGGTTTTGATACCTTTTAAACATTCATTGAACATATTCAAAGAATTTCTCTTCTTAACTCATTAAATAGATACCAAGTATCTACCTAGTTCGTCGGTAAAAGAGAAGAAGTAATAATGACCTTCTCAGATTGAAAATATATTCGACCATACACATTGAAGTGTAATTTGGTAAATAACTTATTCTATTCGCTATACTTTTCAAGAAAAGTCACGAAAACATCTTGCTTTGAATACAAGAATCGCACATTTCATGAGATTCACAATCAAATGGTGTGGGATACTAGTCAAAACTAGTTTCTAAATGCAATTTTCAATCAAGAATTGAGAAATGATTGGGGTCACCAACTTGAGTCTTGTATTGATGTGACTCATATTTGAGCACATTTAGTCCCCGAATTAACCTCGTTCCTATGCTTTATAGCACTTATTTGGGTCATTTACTATCTTTAGTTTCCCGTTTTGCATATTCTTTGAGGTTTTGTCCCCTTTGGTAGGAAAGGAGTGCTAACCTTGCATTTACATGGTGAAATGGAGCTAAATTGATCGGATCTAATGACCAAGCATCAAAGAGAAGACATTACTAGAAGGCCTATGAAGATAATAAAGTGAAATGGGCAATGATGAAAAAGTCCTTGCATCCTCAACGCGATCCTTGCGGATTGTTAAGGAGCAAAAAGAAGAGAAGCTGTCTGTCCCAGGATCCGAGTGGATTGTCCATCCGGGCATCTCCCAACACCACAATCCGGGCGTCTTGTGCCCAGGACGAGCGTCCCACAGCAGCTCAAGCCGAGCGTCTCAGCCGTGATCCGCTCGGATCACAAGTCTGTACCAACCGTGCCTCAGCACGGGACGAGCGTCTTAACACGGGACTAGCAACACGGATATGCTCATTTCCTTCGAGAGGAGCATTTCCTCAACTTTTCTTAGGGTCTTAATAGTCATTTAAGCCCTTAGTAACCCTAATCCTTGTAATTAATCTTTAGTATAAATACCCCTTTGTACTACGTAGATTAGCATCATCTCTTAATCACCTCTTTAGGCTCTCTTAATCAAGTTGTAATCATCCTTTAATCTAGTATTAATCTTGTAATCAACTCTTAATCAAGTTTTAATACAATTCTCAATATTAATCTTTCCCTTAATTTCTCTATTGTTCTTCATTTATTTTGGGTAATTAGAAGATTATTTGGGTTTATTTGGAGGATTGACAACCTTCCATCAATCATCAAGTACTTCTATTATTCTAAGCTTTATTATTTGGAATCTCCATAGGTATAATTCTCTTAACCCTTGTTTTAATTATTGTTAATTACTTTCATTTATTCATCATGTTTAGCCATGTTAGTTTGATTGACAATCTTATTAGCATGTTGAATTTGGTAATGAGTGAGTAGTCTCCTAGCTAGGGTTAATGGGGAATTAGGGGAAACCAACATGAGGAATGATTCATGCTTAATCTAATATGTTTTCATAATTAAATTGCTTGCTTGTTGTGATTTCAACTTATGCACATGTTATGTTTGATGAAATGCGAGCCTATGAATCCTTGCATTTTTTACCCATCACCTATCTTTTCAATGAGGATTGTAAGCTTATACACCAACTCGAGCCTTATTAGACCATGCATATAGTTGAATAAGAAGGATTAAGTCGACTTGTAGGTGTTGTACAATCTAATCGATTCGGCTCCGGGACCCAAACCTTCTTAGGGATTGTAAGCTTATACACCAACTCGATCCCATCACAACAATAATTGCTTGCTATATATAATTTAGAACATGTTTGTATGATCAACTCCCATGAATCCCCTATGAACCCATGACACCCTAGTGCTTTTAATCAATTGTTTACATCTCTTTTTAATCATCTTGCTTGTTTTTACTACTTTACTTTTATATTGTTGATCTCCTATCTCAACCAAAATTGTGACACCCTAAGACACGAGCATTTGCAATTGAAAATCCTACATCAATACCCGTCCCTTGGGATCCGACCTTTACTTGCCTCTTTGCTAAGAGTAGTTTGTGAAGTTATAAATATTGTTTTGGTTGGTAGCTTTTGACGACGAGTTTGAATACCGAATACCAAAAAATGGCGCCGTTGCCGGGGACGGTGTTAACTTGATTTGATTTTCATTAATTGTTTTTAGTTGTGTCTTTCTTCACCTTGGGGAAGTCAATCTCCTCAACGTTGTTGTAATTGTTTTCGAGTTGTTTGATATTTTGCATGACTAGAAGATTACAAGGTAATCCATTACCTATTGACCTTGAAATTGAAAGAACCTTAACCAACAATAGAAGACTTGCTAGTGGTACTTTGAGAGGTTTTGGAGAGATTGTGGACATTCAACCAAATAACATTGAGTTTACCAACCCTTTTGCAAGAGAAGGAGAGGACAACCCAATACAAAACCCACCACAAAATCGACCCACAATGCCTAAATTTTCATCACATTCCGTACCAACCGAGGAGAACCTACCACATGGTACTCCGACACCACAACATTTAACCGGTAATTTCATTGCCAAATCCGCATTCATACAATCAGTTGAGAGAAGTCAATTTGGAGGGATGCCTAGTGAAGACCCTCATTCACATGTGGAGACTTTTTGTGACTATTGTGATGCGATTTCTCAAACCGGGGTTACTCAAGACCAAATCCGATGGGTCTTATTTCCTTTTTCTTTGATTGGTACCACAAAACAATGGTTAAAAATCCTAGACAAGGATACTCTTGGTATTGATTCATGGAAGAAGTTGGCACTTACTTTCTACAAGAAATTCTATCCTCCGGAGAAGACCAATGTGTTGAGAGCCCAAATCACCGGGTTCAAGCAAAGGGATGAGGAATCATTGTATGAAGCATGGGAGAGATTTAAGGACACTTGTCGTTCTTTTCCACACCATGGACTTAGCGAGTGGTTCCTTGTACAACAATTTTGGAACGGTCTATATGAAGATTCCCGCAATATCCTCAACATGGGATCCAATGGTATGTTTACCGAAGTTGATTACAAACAAACATGGGACAAAATTGAAGAAATGGTGGTTCATAATTTGCAACATAGTAGGCCTCGGAAGGCTACTAGAGGAGGAAAACATGAGGTAGATTCCATCACACAATTGGGTGCTCAACTAAGTGCTCATATTGACACCATCAATTTGAAGTTTGAGAAGGCCATGGCTAAACTTGAAGAGGCCTCCAAATCACCCAAACAACTTGCTAATGCTATGGTGGCATCATCCTCAATTCCAAGTGGAGTATGTGAGAGTTATAGAACTTTGGGACATGACCAAAGTGAATGTAGGGGAACAAGTGAACAAGTGAATGCTTTCCAAGAATACAAGAGTGGCACCCCTTATTCAAACTATTACAATGAGAATTCCAAATTCCATCCCAATCTTTCATAAAAAAGCCAAAATGTTCAAAACCCTCAACCAACATACACCCCACCTCCAATGAGAAATCAAGCTCAAAGACCCTTTTATAACCAAAGCCAAAGTTATCAAAACCAACCTACTTACAATCAACCAAATGACCAAGGCTTTGATGTTCAAAAAACGGTCCTCCAAATGCAAAAGAATAAACAAGAATTTTTCACCCAAATGCAAAAAGATAGCCAAGCCAAAGACATCACCATCAACAACATACTAGCCCACACCAAGATGTTGGAAACCCAAATGTCTCAATTAGCATCTTCTAGCTCTCAAAGACAAAAGGGGCAATTACCACCTCAAAGTAATCCCCCAAGACATGAGTCGGTGAGTGACATTCATTTGAGAAGTGGTATAAGATATGAAGGGCCAAAGAGGCCCATTGATGAAGATATTGAGGATGCTAGTGACAAGCAAAGAGTTGAGAACTCTAAGGAAGAAGAACCCACCATCCAAGAAGTTTGAAAGGAGGGAAATGAAGAGAAGGCTAAGGAAAAAGAGCCTATTGTGATTAGACTTCCATTTCCAAGTCGTCAAGCTAAGCCTAAGTTTGATGAACAACTTAGAAAGTTCATGGAGATTGTGAAGAACTTAGAAGTCTCAATCCTATTCACGTAATTGATAAGTCATGTTCCGGCCTATGCAAAGTACATGAAAGACATTCTTACAAAGAAGAAATCCAACCGGAAGCTAGAGACTATTGCATTCACTAAGGTGAGTAGTGCTATTCTACAAGGAATTCACCTCCAAAATTCAAAGATCCGGGAAGCTTCTCTATTCCATGCACCATTGGCGACACCACAATCTACAAAGCTTTATGTGACCTTGGAGCAAGTGTAAGTGTCATGCCATACTCGGTGTGCAAAAGGCTAGGAATGGGAGAACTCAAGTGCACCAATATTACGCTTCAAATGGCGGGTCGATCACCAAAGATACCTTTAGGGATATGGGAGGATGTGCCCGTAAGAATTGGCAAATTCTTCATCCCGGTGGACTTTGTTATTGTTGACATGGAGGAAGATTCCAACATTCCTATCATTTTAGGAAGACCATTATTACACACCGCGGGAGCGGTAATTGATGTGAAGCATGGAGAGCTCACACTTGAAGTGGGGGATGAGACAATCACTTTTAATCTTGACAAGATAATGAGAGCTTCCCGACTACATGAGCCATGTTTCATGATCGATCATTATAGCCGAGAAAGTGATAGGAAGAAGTTGTCATCTCAAAGCAAAGATCAAGCTATGGGTAAAGAACCACCACCCATATGGGAGAAGAAAGTGGATAATCCTCAAGATGCTCCATCCAAAGAGCAAGGAAATTTTCAAAACAATGAGAGCTTGGATAGCTCACCACCAATCATGACAAGTAAAGGAAGAAGGCCTCATTGGCCATGACAACAAGAAAGAGGAGTTGCTCTTATTAACTCATGACATCATTGGGAAGCAATCTAGTGAAGTATGTGGTCTATGGGATGACGAACTTGAAGGATTAGTCAACCCCTACATTGGCAATGCTATGACCTTAGACCAAGGCTTTGTCGATCCTTGTCATCACCTTGACATGAGTCACCACCATGAAGAACACAATGTGCAAAGCTCTATTGAAGATCTTTATAATGAAAATGAACAAGCCTTCGACTACTTCTACAAGATGTTGAGCAACATCAACACCTTGGCTATCCTCCCTTGACATCTAATACAAGAATGAGAGTTTGGTGGAATCCTCCCTAAACCACCATTTGTAAATATTCTAACCCCTTAACTTGCATTTTACTTCTTGTCAATTTTGGATTTACATTCTTATGTTTTGATCAAGATTATCATTATGAGAGAAAGTGAAGGAGGTATTTTAATGTTTCTTGATGTGTAGTGTTTGGATTAGTGTGGGGATAATAATTGCCTAGGCTATCCGAGCCTTTTTAGTGCACCCACAATTAAGACCAAAGGAATGAAGAAGAAATGATACGGGAAATGAGGAATCCCCGCGGGTGGAACTGAACCCGTGGGTACAGGAGAAGATCCGAGTGTCCCAGAGGGAACTCGCTCGTCTTGGGCATAATCCGAGCGTCCTGGCACCTAGTCGCTCGTCTTGGGAGACCTGGGAATTGAAGAATCCATACTGACTATGAATCCGAGCGTCCCCAGGTAAAGACGCTCGTCTCAGTCTGAAGATGCTCGTCTCAGTGGAAATATGCGCGCCTTGACTGTTTCAAAAATTAAAGTTTCACACTGTCTTACAATCCGAGCGTCTTCAAGAAAATCCGCTCGTCTTCTGCTGAAAGACGCTCGTCTCCTGAAGAATCCGCGCGTCTCAGCACGGGCTAGAAATTCCTGAGCCTACTGTTTAACAATCCGAGCGTCTCCTGAGGAATCCGCTCGTCTCCTGCTGCTGAAGCCAAAACACGGGAATTAAAACCCCTCTTCCCCAATTCATTTCATTCTTTCAAAACACAAACAAACATTCAAAACCCTCAAAACTCTCAATCCCCTCATCCATAAAACATAATTTCCTCAATCAAATTCACCCAAATCAAATCCAAACTTCCTTTAAACATAATCAAATTACTCCTCCATCAACAGAAAGTCAACAAAACATCAAAATCCTCAAAAATTGAATCGATTTTCTAGGGTTTCAAGGCAAAATTCGAAAACCCCAAATCGATTAGGTATTCATTGAAGCTTGAGGATACTAGAAGCATTCAAGCAAAACTTTGGTTCTTGATACATTCTTAACAAGGAGAAGAACAATGGCAAGGACTAAAGGTGGAAACAAGGCACCCACAAAATCAAATCTTTCAAAGAGGCAACAAGCTCTTCAAGCCTCAAAGGCTATGGTGGTACAACAAGCAAGAGTAGAAATTCAAGAGGTTCCTACTCATATGGTGGAAGCTACTACTCCTATTCCGGTTATTGAGCAATTACAAGAATATCCGGAGGTAACTTTCACAACAGATTCTCATAGGAAAGCTTTTATATCTCTTGCTAAGAAAACAATTTTGCCCTCCAAGTTTATTTGTCAAGATGCTTTAGCCAAATTGGGTGTTCTTGAGAGGACCAAGAACTTTTTCGAGTATATGAAATTGCTTACCATCTTTGAGATGCAAGAATTGACTTACCCCTCCCTTACTATGGAGTTTATAAGCTCATTGAAGGTAACTAATGTCTTGAACTTGAAAAGTGTTGAATTCCGCCTAGAAAATAAGGATAGAAAGATGACTTTGGAAGAGGTTGGGAAAGTGTTTGGTCTTGAAGAGCATTCCCATTATGATAAGAAACCCTTGAAATATGATCCCGCACCATTATGGAAAGCAATTACCGGAAGAAAATTTGAGTCTTACCATGAGTGTCGTGCCCTTTATGTCCACCATCCGGGTATAAGAGTATGGCATAAGGTTGTTGGGAACACTTTGATCGCAAGAAAGGGTACTAATCACTTTACCGAACTCGACTTTGTCTACTTGGAATCAACCATGAATGTCAATAAGAAGTTCACCAAAGAATACAACATCCTTCAACTCCTAATCGAACGGTGGCTTACAATTGACCATGGTAAAGAAGGAGCGGCTTTTATCGTTAATGGAGGCTTGGTTACATGGTTAGAAAAACACTTCAACCCGGAGTTTAACAAGGAAAAGACTTACAAACCGGTTAGAGGTGGCAACCTTATTGATCTAGCCACTATGATTAACAAGTTTCATTGGGTCAAGAATGATAATCTTGACAACAAATTTGAGTGGCTCACCAAAGATGCTAAGTCCTTCATTCTACCAAACAAGATTTGCCGACTCAATGTCCGAAGCCCGAATTATCTTCTTCCACTCTCCGATGAAGCCGAGTTGATTATGCAACAACATAGGGAAACTATTGCCGAGCCCTCCTCCTCCTCCATTGTGACTGCACCCTATCCGTTTACCTACCAAGAATTCCGACCCAAAGATGTTGAGGTGGGTAACGATTACTTGACCCAATTGATGCAACATATGCATAGGGAAGCTTATGAGGACCGGGTCGATGCTTACCGCGCCTAATATCCGCCCCTCCTACACTTAGCTAGGCAAGGACTCCTTGATCCATCATGTCCTTTCCTTAGTTGGGCGTATAGGGAAGTGTTCTTTCCTAATGCTCCTAGAGATGCTAGCATGGGTGGTGAGGTTACCAAAGGGAAGGAGATTGTTATTGAGAGTGGGGAAGAAGAAGAAGAGGAAGATGAGGAAGAAGAAATAGAAAGCTCAAATGATGAAGATGATGGTGAAATCTCCGGGTCCATGGAGGTAGATGACGATAATGATAGTGAGGATGTAACACCCCGATTTATAAAGGAGCCTCTAGCAAGACATTCCCTAATAAACCAGACTGTTACCATCTCGGTTTCCCGAGGTAGTGAATAACAAATTAAACTCCAAGGCAAATTACATAATTTCTTTAACTTAACTTTTTACAAAACCACATTTACATCAAATTACAAAGAACTAACATAAATAAAAGTGAAAGTCTTCTAAATGATGATCTAGCTACTAAGTCTTCTGATCCAGTGTCTCACGCCCATCAAGCTCCCATCCTATCTCATAAACCTGTCAAGTCTGCTCCCCAATATTTGGATCGTCACAGGTGTTCACGAATACACAGGGTCAACCACGAGGTTGAGTAGGGAATACAATGAAACAACAAAATATGATATGCATGCTCCTCCGTCACCTCCACCTCCATCTCAACTCATATCTCATAACCGTGACAACCCTTGACCATACCGATCCCTGTGAGACTATATATCGACAGTAGCCGATCGCCACTCGCATGTTGAGGACACCAGGGCAAGTCTGAGAACCCGCCTTTGGGCCTTATCACAACATCATCATCACCACACCACATCACCACAACATCCTCCATCTCCAATGCATATGAATGCTCAAGAAATTAATGCAACACAATATGTATATCATTGAACTGGTAAATCATAGAATCATGCCAGGTTCATCGAATGTTGTGATAATATACCCAATACGATCAATTCAGTCAAGCACATTCCAGGATATGAATCATAACATGAATCAACAACCACGAATCAAGTCAACGTTCACAGTTTGGTCATATGAAACACAAACAAGTCAACACAATTCAACAACAACGATAATAAGTCAAGTGTATTTCCCTACCTTTTCGCAATCCAAGCACGCACAAGCAATCAATTATGATCCTTCACATATCCATCACCTACATAACATAATTATGTATAATTACCACCTACTCAGTCAATTAATCATTCACATAACCTAGACTCATCGTAATTTAATAGGAATATCAACTTAAGGAACAAATACGACTTTCCCTGATTTTCCTGCACATGGCAGACTCGGTATAAAATAAATAACTAATTCTAAAAAATTCGAATTGATACAAGGCCAATTGAATTGGAACCCCATGAGTCTTAGCTACAATTTATATCTAACGTGTTTTTCTCAAATTCCAAACTTATCAAGGGTTTTCAGACTGATTTCCAAAAACTGACAGAAACCGTCGCATAAAAAGTATTGATTCATAAAACGAGTTTGACAAACGATTTTTAAGTAAAACCAAAGCCTAACTCATCTAAACTCTTTAAATTAAATATATGAAAAAGACCCAGCACCAATTCAATATCTAAATTATGTTTTAGAAGTAATCTTTCAGCCTCCACTAATTCGCGGACTTTTTAGATAGACGTTCACAAATAATTTCTTCAGGAAAAACTACACGGTGAAATGGTACCAATTTTCACAGGCATAAACTAGGATTGGAATAAACATGAGTCTCTTCTTTAACTTTTTGCATCCCACGAATCTAAGACCGGTAAAACACTCAAACAACACAGACCAACGAATCTGTAAATTGCTGTAACTATTCTATTCATTTATCTCATACAATTTATAATCAAAACCCCCAAACCAATTTCTAGGGTTACAAAAATTATTCCACTACTACTATAATTATGCTAATAATTGAATAAAGAGGTAATAGGATAGTCTACTTACGAAATAGGATGAGAATAGGCTGAGAAATCGCCTCGCAATGCCTCACGCGGCTCCCTTCACACACGGCTCCCTCTTCTCTCTTTTCTCTCTTTTCTCATGGTTAAAGTGAATATGGTGATAGGGAGGTTAGGGTTTGGTTAGATGAGTTATACATATAGGATAGGTGCTATTAAGACGATACGGGCCTAGCCTAGTTAGATTAATTAAAACCCGAGTCACATAATTACCCGAGTCACAAATACACTACACGACCCAGCTGGTAACTCGGCCTAATATAATATCATATTAAAATACCGGGTATTACAGTCTACCCTCCTTAAAAGAAACTTCGTCCCGAAGTTTACCCTCTCTACCAACCAACGCAAACGAATTATGAAACGCATATACAAAAGTATGTAAGGCACCCACCAAATTGAATATTAAACGCAGTATTACATTCCACCCTCCTTAAAATAAACATTGTCCCCGAAGTTTAACCATAACAGAAACACATCATGTAACACTCCAACATAACCCCCACAACGCATAACCAATATAGCCAAACTGAGAAATCACACATGAAAGTATAAAGATTTTACAATCCTACCCTCCTTAAACATGGTTACGTCCCCGTAACCTTCATTATTATAACAAAAGTTCTCCAACTACTGCTAACAACTGAAAGAGGATAAAAGATTCACAACTCACGCTCAAGTTAACTAATCCCTACTAAAGACAATCAATATACAAGCTCTCTCAAGGAAGCTACGATTATCTTTGCTTCTGAAGACATCGCCACGGATCGGAGCAAAAGCCACGTTGAATAACTTAAGACATTTAAGTATTAATCTAAACACTCTTCATATCAATCAATACATGCAATAACAATCACAGGATCTGCTTGTCAATCTAATTTATACATTACTACTCATGTTACAAAGATGAAGATGCTTAGGTGCTCACATATGGTTCATGTCAAATAGCATATTTTCCAAGGAATATTGGTAACATTTATTCATGTGAATAATCAAATTATGAATGGAACAATGCTTTACAAGGTTACCAGTAAAAATCATTAGTAATTATTCATTTCACTAATCATTGTAATCTCATACCTTAGAAACATAGGGAATCAATCAACATAAGAAAAGAATTAGGGTCAAAACTTAATAAATCGATTTATGAAAATATGTAACCTAATAGGTCCAGTCTGACTTTCCTTTACATAACTGTACCAATTTAGGTCAAGACACAGAATCACCCATAAAATGAAGACAACCAGTTTCGCAGCACTTATCGTCCTAGAAATATCTTTAATCCTCATAACAAAGGGTTGGGATTTATTCACGAATGACGAATGCACATTGATTGGCAAATTTTACAAGCTTATTGGTCGAGTCGGTCAAGAGTAAAAAATGATATTGGAAAGTTAACATACAAGACTATCATACATAAAATTTTGTTCTTGGTGTTAAACATATTTAAACAGCACCCAACACAATGACATAAAAGATTAAATGTATTTAACTACACCAATTTTACAAATATTCATTACATACCATGCTAATATCAACATACCATGTTAACACATAACTCACTTAAATCACCACATTACATTTCCCGTTTTGACATTCGTAACTAACCACAACCCACCAATTTACTACATGAACGAACAACATGACTAAATTAACCCACTATTTGTGACTCCGTTCTAGCTTCATTCCTCCAGACTAGCAAATATCATGAAACCATACAACCAGACACTGGCTGGAAATCTCATTCCGAAAATTTAACTTCATTTTCAAAACTTTTACTTTCATACTGGACGGTGAATAACTTTCTTAACATAAATCTTATAACAGAGCCGTCCATAGAATCCATTTAACTCAAAATCAGATAAACTTAACTCAATTCCTTCAAACAATACAAGCTTAGGTGTCGACTCATATTTCGTAATTTACAGGTTCATCTTATTCATTTCAGTCCTATCTTTACTAATGAACGACTATTACCTCAACATCAGGATTTTAGTTGCACTTCTTTACTCAGTTATATTCACGGCTAACACGACTACAGCATTTAATCGGAGACCTTTTAGATAGTACACATTCCCTGGTGACGTCCCATCAAAGCATACGATTCGTACCATAATGTAAAACAAGTAACTACTAATTAACTGTGTTTAATCAAAATTTTACCTCTTTATTACAGATCTATTTATCACAGGTTGCATGGTCACACAAAAGTATAAGTACCAACTCAATTACATGTTAAATTTTAAAACGATTTATCACGTCATAAGAACTAGACAAGAGTCTAACCATATAGTCAATATAAGAAGATTATTAGTTTAGATCGGAGGCACACTATAAAATTCCAGTTAAACTCCTTACGGAACCATCGACTGTGCGTCCTGAGTAATTAACTTAATAATGTAGAAGTCAAACAACTGAAATTACAATTGAGTATTAATAGTTATATGATTCACAATAACAACAAAATTACTTCCATATCACACATATGTTTAACATTTTAGCAACCATACCATTCAATTGTATCCATCAACTCAATATAATTCATTTTAAAGCCAAAAATAAAAGATATCGCATAAACAACTTAAACATGTACATATACCATCATATAACTTGTAAAACATTATCTATGACAAAAGATTAGTAAGGTGAACAAGTTCTCTGGTTTGCACGGTTTGAACAAATAGGCAACTCGCGGCTCAATTAAACGTAACTATAACGACTATCATTTAAACATACGCATGACATGTGAATCATCAAAGGGTTATCTCATTATAATTCGACGGTTCGAGAATATATTTCAAATATCGTAACTATATCAACTATATTTCAAATATCGTGACAATTGCAACAATCACCTTAGCATTTCATGACAATACAACTATGAACATATCCAATAAGGAACAACAACACTATTTTATTATCATATCATAAGTTTAGGTTCAACTGAAATAAATTAATGCAATGAAAGTAATAAGTATAACTATAGGCACACAGACTCACATAAAAGACATGAGAACTCAGATGACATCCTACATGTGTGAACATTTAGACATACTCATTACTACCATCCATGTGTAAACATTTAAACATAATTATTATAAATATTCACGCGAGTATATTAGAACAATCAAGTTAACATTTAACGCCACCAACTTTACCAAGATATGACAATATAGTTTTATATTTATATATATCCGACCACTATACAAATATGACGAACACACCAGAGATATTACAACATGCCAAACATATATAAAATATGCAACAACTTGACTCGTATAAAGTATTTCACCCTCGATTAAGGATCAGATTAAGCTATTCAATTTCACACATACTATCATGCCAACAATGTTATAAACTAAACTTTAATTTTTTTTTTTTTTTTTTTATCACTTGTTAAGATACATAACCAATGAATATGTGTGCTACTATCATCATATAAGGACACTATAATTTCACATTAATAAGGCTCATGAAATAATCGAACAACTGTATGAAAACTCAACATAGAATTCACATTTTAAAAGTTATGATTCACGTTGTAACTTCCAAAAATCACGAATAAATAACCGTTCAACGAAAACTTGAGTTATATTACTTTTTATAACATACAGAGAGTTAATAATTCGTGAGAAAAAGAATGAGGTCCAAAGCTCAAGAATTCAATTTTTAAAGGATTTTACAACTCAGTTGGTCCAAACAAGTATGGGACAGCAATTGGTCCGAAACTTGGGTCAGTTTGCAAAACTTACCATTTAATATAGAAACATCAAGAATTTTCGTGGCTTATCAATTTGAAAACATATGCGAATCTTCTGATCGATGGAGTTGGAATTATGCAAAAATTATTAATACAATTTAAATGAGGATTTTTACAAAATCGTTGGTCAAAACATCACTGCACAGGAACTTCCTGACCACAGCCCACTAAAATATTTATTACTCCTAATCCGTATATCCTATAAGCATGAAAACAATGCCAAATGAACAATAACTCCCGAGGCTATCTCCCATAAAATTTTCATCTATAGGCAACAAACAGAAAAGAAATGGCAGTAAGGTCAATTAAAGAGTAAAATCAAACAAAACGAGTTTCAGCACTAGGTCATTCTTTACTATGTTACAAGCTCTTATGAACATACTATGTATACTAACCCATCCCAACTTAAATATCACACTTTGTACTTACGTAGACATATATCCCATAGAATCCCTTCGCATCTCGATCTACGATTGCTATGACTAGAAACATGCAATTCAATAGTGTTTCTGATTACTATCACAATACTATACTAGCATTGCTTCGGGATCACATTACCGCATATCATTAGACATAATAGCACTATCAACACGTCATTCAACATCCATCCAGATAAATATCATCAATTCGCAATTATTTCTACGCTCACGATTACCACAATCCAACACTTCATTGATTATCAACCTGAACACGAAAATTTATTTCTCATCTCCACAACATCATATGATCACGTCATCATTCATACAAAATACTTACCGTAACGTTGTCCTGCAGAGTGGTTAGAATATATAGGTCTTAAGGTGTACACCCACTCGATTATATCCAAGGTTTTCCTTCTAACTACCCCATTCACTCGATTTCTCTCGGGTTACCGGTTCAAAAGCGAGAGGGCAAAAGAGCACGCATTAAGGGCGCCTTCTTAACCGCACCGTGAGCTCCTAACAGTTTATTCACGGGGTTCATTTTATTTAGACACATCCTACGTTCATTGGGTTCATTGGTTTAGGCCTGAGGATCGTTCGCTCTGATACCACTTTGTAACACCCCGATTTATAAAGGAGCCTCTAGCAAGACATTCCCTAATAAACCGGACTGTTACCATCTCGGTTTCCCGAGGTAGTGAATAACAAATTAAACTCCAAGGCAAATTACATAATTTCTTTAACTTAACTTTTTACAAAACCTCATTTACATCAAATTACAAAGAACTAACATAAATAAAAGTGAAAGTCTTCTAAATGATGATCTAGCTACTAAGTCTTCTGATCCAGTGTCTCACGCCCATCAAGCTCCCATCCTATCTCATAAACCTGTCAAGTCTGCTCCCCAATATTTGGATCGTCACAGGTGTTCACGAATACACAGGGTCAACCACGAGGTTGAGTAGGGAATACAATGAAACAACAAAATATGATATGCATGCTCCTCCGTCACCTCCACCTCCATCTCAACTCATATCTCATAACCCGTACAACCTTGACCATACCGATCCCCGGTAGACTATATATCGACCGTAGCCGATCCGCCATTTCCTTGTTGAGGACACCAGGGCAAGTCCTGCAGAACCCGCCTGGGCTTTATCACAACATCATCATCACCACACCACATCACCACAACATCCTCCATCTCCAATTCATATGAATGCTCAAGAAATTAATGCAACACAATATGTATATCATTGAACTGGTAAATCATAAAATCATGCCGGTTACCGAATGTTGTGATAATATACTCAATACGATCAATTCAGTCAAGCACATTCCAGGATATGAATCATAACATGAATCAACAACCACGAATCAAGTCAACGTTCACAGTTTGGTCATATGAAACACAAACAAGTCAACACAATTCAACAACAACGATAATAAGTCAAGTGTATTTCCCTACCTTTTCGCAATCCAAGCACGCACAAGCAATCAATTATGATCCTTCACATATCCATCACCTACATAACATAATTATGTATAATTACCACCTACTCAGTCAATTAATCATTCACATAACCTAGACTCATCGTAATTTAATAGGAATATCAACTTAAGGAACAAATACGACTTTCCCTGATTTTCCTGCACATGGCAGACTCGGTATAAAATGAATAACTAATTCCAGAAAATTCGAATTGATGCAAGGCCAATTGAATTGGAACCCCATGAGTCTTAGCTACAATTTATATCTAATGTGTTTTTCTCAAATTCTAAACTTATCAAGGGTTTTCAGACTGATTTCCAAAAACTGACAGAAACCGTCGCATAAAAAGTATTGATTCATAAAACGAGTTTGACAAAAGATTTTTAAGTCAAACCAACGCCTAACTCATCTAAACTCTTTAAATTAAATATATGAAAAAGACCCAGCACCAATTCAATATCTAAATTATGTTTTAGAAGTATTCTTTTAGCCTCTACTGATTCGCGGACTTTTTAGATAGACGTTCACAAATAATTTCTTCAGGAAAAACTACACGGTGAAATGGTACCAATTTTCACAGGAATAAACTAGGCTTGGAATAAACATGAGTCTCTTCTTTAACTTTTTGCATCCCACGATTCTAAGACAGGTAAAACACTCAAACAACACAGACCAACGAATCTGTAAATTGCTGTAACTATTCTATTCATTTATCTCATACAATTTATAATCAAAACCCCCAAACCAATTTCTAGGGTTACAAAAATTATTCCACTACTACTATAATTATGCTAATAATTGAATAAAGAGGTAATAGGATAGTCTACTTACGAAATAGGATGAGAATAGGTGAGAAATCGCCGCAATGCCTCACGCGGCTCCCTTCACACACGGCTCCCTCTTCTCTCTTTTCTCTCTTTTCTCATGGTTAAAGTGAATATGGTGATAGGGAGGTTAGGGTTTGGTTAGATGAGTTATACATATAGGATAGGTGCTATTAAGACGATACGGGCCTAGCCTAGTTAGATTAATTAAAACCCGAGTCACATAATTACCCGAGTCACAAATACACTACACGACCCAGCTGGTAACTCGGCCTAATATAATATCATATTAAAATACCGGGTATTACAGAGGATGTTGATGATGACGATGGAAGTGAAGATATGTCGCCATGAGCGACAATTGAGGATTAGCAAGCTTTTTGGAAGATGCCACATATCCATTGTGAGTCTCCTACACCTCTTTTAGCTTTGTTCATTTCTCTTGTTTTCAATTATTTTAATCTTGATAATTGGTTTTGAGTCCTACCAACACCTAGAGGACTCCCATCTCGGTCTCATTGAGGTGTCTTATATTGTTCCCACCTTGTACAATCCAAAATGACAAACTTGTTTCATGCATAGCATTCTTGTGCATGAACTCCCCCAATTTTACACTAGCCATAGTGTCATATTTGGTTTGGGGAAGTTCAAGCACAAGCATTGGGAGTTAATTAAAATTATGCTCTCCAACCAAACAAAAATTCATGTATCATATAGTATAGTTTAGAATGCATTCACTTGTTTATATATGTCATATAGTTTGCATTTAGTTTAGAAATCATGCATTCTCATATTAGCTTGCATAATTTCCCATCGTATTGGCCATTGAGGACAATGCCCATACTAGTGTGGGGATGAGGAATTCTAACTCGACCTTTAAATAAAAAAAAAGATAAAAATTGAATTTTTTTGAAAAATACAAAAATATGTTCTTTTGTTCCATAAAATCAAAAACCCTAAAAATTTGAAAAATTGAAAAAATCAAAAACATGTTCATTCCTTTATAGTGTAGTATTGTATATATTGTATATATTTGTTTGTTTGTTTGTCTATCCTTTTTCACATTGATCGACTACGCCACATCCGAGACATGAGGATCATGAAGACCGCATGGTATGATCTTTCCAATCTCCTTTTTCCTCTTTATGTTAATGACTATGTGGCTTTATTTTGGTTGATGCGGTATGAAATAATGTGATTATAGGAGTTGCATTTAGATTGTTTGGCATACTAGTTGGTAGAAGCATATGCATTAGGATGTATATATGTTAGTTGCATCATGGCATGTAGTTGCATTCTAGGAAAAACTTTGTGAAAGTATCTATTTGGGAAGCTTGACAAGTGTATATAAGGCCCTTGTAGATACTTTTTTTTCTTGAGACTTTGCTCATTAGAATGCTTGTAAAACACCCTAGGATGTGTCATGCTAGTATCCTTTGACCCATGGATTAAGGCCTAGTCAAGAGTACCTTGTGGTGTGATAACTCCTTGGCTACCATTTATTCCAAGGTGACCCTTGAAGCCATGCAACCATCTTCCACATTCTACCACATTTTGTCAACAAAAGGGAATGGGCAAAAAAATTGTTCAAAATTTGAGTTCAAGCAATGAAAAGAAATGAAAAAGTTTGCAATTTGCATCAAAAGAAAAGAGGAGCACAAAAATAAAAACTCATATGCTTCAAATATAAGGCACCCTCGTTACTAATTGGGGTGACTTTGAAAATGTTCAAAAGAAAATGCAAAAAGTTGAAAGTTGTCAAGTATTGAAATGCCAAACATCAAAAGAAATGGCAAAAAGAAAGTGTTCTCAAATGTCAAATGCCACAAGAAATTGGGAGCAATAACAACAACAAAAGCAAACTCCCACATGAAGCTCAAAAATCTATTGATCCCTTTTCCATCGAATCCACTTTTGTGCATGGTAGAGAGGGGACGACCCTTCTTCTTGTCTAGGTAAGGAGGGGAATTCCGCGATCCTCCAGTGTTTCTAACGCCATAAGGAGTCTACTCTTGACGAAAGCATTTAACGATTGAGGACAAAGGTACCCTAGCTTGACACAACTTGGAGGTGATTTATTGGTATCCTTCTAGGCTTAGTAGTTTGAAGAAACCATATCTATGATGGAGTGTGTACCCTTAGATTGCTTCCCTTGTAGACAATTTCCGCCACTTAGATGAGGAAAGTGGCTATTCTTTTGTAGATGCATCCATTACTTGTTTTGTGTGCTTAATGATTGGATGTATCACTATTTTAGCAAGACCCACCTTGCCTTGCAAGAAGGCATCCTACCTCATGGTCGTCTTGTTGTGAGTTGAAGGGGAGGAGTGAGACCCGCTAATTGTCTCATATCAGCTATATTAGTAGGTTAGTTTAAATAAAGGTCCTAGTTTTAGTCACCTCTTTACTCGGGATGAGCAAAGGTTCGGTTTGGTGATGTTTGATGTGACTCATATTTGAGCACATTTAGTCCCCGAATTAACCTCGTTCCTATGCTTTATAGCACTTATTTGGGTCATTTACTATCTTTAGTTTCCCGTTTTGCATATTCTTTGAGGTTTTGTCCCCCTTGGTAGGAAAGGAGTGATAACCTTGCATTTACATGGCGAAATGGAGCTAAATTGATCGGATCTAATGACCAAGCATCAAAGAGAAGACATTACTAGAAGGCATATGAAGATAATAAAGTGAAATGGGCAATGATGAAAGGATCCTTGCATCCTCAACGTGATCCTTGCGGATTGTTAAGGAGCAAAAAGAAGAGAAGCCGTCTGTCCCAGGATCCGAGCGGATTGTCCATAATCCGGGCGTCTCCCAACACCACAATCCGGGCGTCTTGTGCCTAGGACGAGCGTCCCACAACAGCTCAAGCCGAGCGTCTCAGCCGTGATCCGCTCGGATCACAAGTCAGTACCAACCGTGCCTCAGCACGGGACGAGCGTCTTAACACGGGACTAGCAACACGGATATGCTCATTTCCTTCGAGAGGAGCATTTCCTCAACTTTTCTTAGGGTCTTAATAGTCATTTAAGCCCTTAGTAACCCTAATCCTTGTACCTAATCTTTAGTATAAATACCCCTTTGTACTACCTAGATTAGCATCATCTCTTAATCACCTATTTAAGCTCTCTTAATCAAGTTGTAATCATCCTTTAATCTAGTAGTAATCTTGTAATCAACTCTTAATCAAGTTTTAATACAATTCTCAATATTAATCTTTCCCTTAATTTCTCTATTGTTCTTCGTTTATTTTGGGTAATTAGAAGATTATTTGGGTTTATTTGGAGGATTGACAACCTTCCATCAATCATCAAGTACTTCTATTATTCTTAGCTTTATTATTTGGAATCTCCATAGGTATAATTCTCTTAACCCTTGTTTTAATTATTGTTAATTACTTTCATTTGTTCATCATGTTTAGCCTTGTTAGTTTGATTGACAATCATATTAGCATGTTGAATTTGGTAATGAGTGAGTAGTCTCCTAGCTAGGGTTAATGGGGAATTAGGGGAAACCAACATGGGGAATGATTCATGCTTAATCTAATATGTTTTCATAATTAAATTGCTTGCTTGTTGTGATTTCAACTTATGCACATGTTATGTTTGATGAAATGCGAGCCTATGAATCCTTGCATTTTTTACCCATCACCTATCTTTTCAATGAGGTCTGTAAGCTTATACACTAACTCGAGCCTTATTAGACCATGCATATAGTTGAATAGGAAGGATTAAGTCGACTTGTAGGTGTTGTACAATATAATCGATTCGGCTCGGGGACCTAAACCTTCTTAGGGATTGTAAGCTTATACACCAACTCGATCCCATCACAACAAGAATTGCTTGCTATATATAATTGAGAACATGTTTGTATGATCAACTCCCATGAATCCTCTATGAACTCATGACACCCTAGTGCTTTTAATCAATTGTTTACATCTCTTTTTAATCATCTTGCTTGTTTTTACTACTTTACTTTTATATTGTTGATCTCCTATCTCAACCCAAATTGTGACACCCTAAGACACGACCATTTGCAATTGAAAATCCTACCAATACCCGTCCCTTGGGATCCGACCTTTACTTGCCTCTTTGCTAAGAGTAGTTTGTGAAGTTATAAATATTGTTTGGTTGGTAGCTTTTGACGACGAGTTTGATTACCGAATACCATGTATATATGACATTTATTTTTAGTTTGAATATAATTGCCTTGACTGTATGGTCTCACCATAAACTTAATCGTGGTATAAAAGGGCACAACGCTTGTTTTAATTGCACAATAGTGAAACCCTTTGCGTTTTTCTACAAAAACATGAATTATATTCTTATTTAGAGTTGGTGTATATCATAACAATTATTGAGATACATTTCTAAATACGAAACTAAAATGAGTACACTACAAAATTCATTTATTCATGGATGAAATGGCAACTACCCTAGTTCCATTCATGCAAATTTATGAACTTATTCTTGCTAGTCGTCGTACGATTATTCAATGTTATTATTCTAAGGATTTACAAAACCCTTGGATTGTGTTATGAACACATCCTCCTTTAAATACCCATTTAGAAAGGTGGTTTTGACATCCTTTTATCACATTTCATAATCATGAAATGTGGTAATTTCTAACATGATTCACAAATTTGTATCAAATACTCATGATGTGATTATTGGCAAGAATGCAATGTTAATGTCATAGATATTCAGGAAGGAATATGTTGGAGTCACACAACCAACTTCCTAGATCTTTACTTATTTGGGGATTGTCTCTATTTTAGTGTCTAACACCTTCTCTTTCGAGCCTAGTTCTATCCTTAACAATTAAGATAGGTATTTACTTCTTATTGCTCCCACTCACTTCAATAATTTCTACTTGATGAAGACTTATCTTCATATAAATTCCTAGTTAATCCTTCACAAGGATGAACTTTTATTGTGGTATTTGGTCAATCATAATTTCTAACAAATTAATTTACCAATTTAACATTGTCATGTTCTTAATAACTTAAGTGTTTAATGACAAGCGTTTAGTTTGAGCAATAAGACGTCTGAACCGTGGATGTATAGATGATATTATCAAAACATATTTTGACTAATTATTACTTCTATTCACACATCTTCACAAGAAATAATACATAGGCATGTTAGGAATTTTAAGATGCTAATCTTATATGACATAGGACAACTCCTATGGAGTTCTATGGAACAAAACGATTCCTATGGAACTAGTCCATGCCCTATTTAAACGGTTCATATGAGGATTTAGAAAGAGATTATATTTGTCGTTAGTAATATTGGTTTAGCGGAGACTTGTGTTACAATCGAATTGATATCGTATATTAATAGAAGAAATGATAAAGAACAACATAAAACAACAAAATAGTGGGAAAAGAAACATTCATCGTTAATCTATGAAAACATTTTAACATGTTTTAGCATTTATATAATGACCTCCACCCAATTATATAAATGATTCCGAGATTCAAATCCATATTAACTCGGGCACGGGAAACCGATACATCCCTCACTAATATAACTCGGTGGGTTAACTCTTTAACTGATTCTACAATTAGAACTCTCGGTCGATGAAATTATGTTAAGTTCATCTCTAGCCTCGGAACATAAGACTACTCTTCGTGTCCCATTGAGACCAACCAAATTTCGCGTGTAATAACTAGTTATTACCCTACTTATCCGATGAAAAATGAAAGTACCCCCGGAAACGAAATCTACCCCAAATGTCAAAGGGATTCATGGGTCCTACTATTTGGAAAGGCTAATCTCAATTTTAAATATGTGAAAGGTCTTGTCGATTTATTATCTATCACCTTTTATGTGAACTATATTAGTGAACTACGATAATTATAATCGACATGGTCGAAGAGACGATATATATATATATATAAAAATGCATGTGATGTTAATGGCGATTTGGCAATGCATGTAACATATAAAGAAAAAGCAAAGCAATAAATAAATTTCCTAGTATGGCCTTTCCTAAAATAGAAAATCTAATAATCTATTACATATTCGGAAACCAACTCCAATGGTCCCTTGAATTTCAAGTGACACGCCTCCCAAGGAAACACCGTTTTGATCGGAACTCCTTTCTGAATGGCTCCGTATTTAGGAAACTCTGGAATTACAAAATAATAATAAAAATATATAGCTATTCCTATTATACATTTGTAATAAAAATTTAAATCTATTAAATTACAAGACGGTGATGCGAGATCACATTAAAATTATAACCGAATCGATATTCCCTTTCATTACGGGTAATACCAATTAAAAAACTAAGGCCATACTAAGATAAAATTACATAATTCAAAATTACATAAATTAAAGTATGACATTCATCAATGAAATATGCAGCATTATAATATGTATATAACATGCAAAATTAAAGTGCCATATCGCCCTACTTAAATCTTATATCGTATATAATCCGGTTTTATGGAAATTTGCAATTTTTAACTTATCAAAATCACAAAATAATACTAAAACCTAATTTTAGTCCAAGTTAATTACCCTAATATCTTAGGACTCAAAAATTAGTCATTACTTAATTTTTGACAATAATTCAACTTGATTTAACATTTATGCTCATAATAGACCTTAAAATCATAACCTTTTATGAAATAAATCCAAATTAAATTACAATAATTTCAAAATTTGAATTTTATTTTTTTGAACATTCTGGAATAATTCCATGACACTCATAATGTCAAAAATCAATGTTAAAATTTTCGAATTTATTTCGAGAAAAATATAGTTGCAATTTATCGGTTTTATCTAATAAATATGTAAAACATATGAAGATTAATCTAATCAATGTTCCAACTTTAGATCTGATATGTGGAATATAAAATTCAACCTAAAAAAAATTTCTTATGCCATTTAATTTGTTTTAGCTATTTAAGCTAAAATAGTCACTATTTATGTCATTTTTACACTAAAAATTCATAAATCATCCAAAATGAATCAATTGCATCTAAAATTTTACACACACTGATTAAAATGTTCATGTAACAACATATTAATATTTCATGGCCTGTTTCGAAGTTTAACTCATTTTAACCATTTTACCTCCATTTATGTCATTTTTATCTCATAAAAATCATAAATCATGCAAAATAAATCAAATTTATACGACATTTTACATACAATAAGTAAAATATGCATGTGAGGTCATATAAAAATTTCAAGGTTAGAAACTAAGTCTAACTAATTTTAGCATTTTAAATACCATTTTATACATTAAAATGTAATAAAATTACTAAAAATCATTAAAATGAGCCAAAAATTACCATAAATCATCAAAATGAACTAAATTTATTTTAGAACCATAATATATCACATGCAAAAATTTTCGTGACTTAATCATATAAATCACAAATTTCTAGTTTTAATTTAGTCGGAAAAACTAAGCCGATTATGCATGCAACAATCAAAGCTCTTGATACCACTTGAAAAGATTCATTAACCCTCAAATTAAACTCTTTAATTTTATGTCTAAATTACTCATTAAAATAGATGATGATCTTATGCATGCATAACAAATTATAAATAGAAGGTAAGAAAAATGATCCTTACAATATATAAAATCGTCTTTTAGGGCACAAGTAAGAACACCTTTCTTACTTGTTCTTGAGCTCAAGATAAATGGATGATTCCTTTTGTCCCAAATGTATTAGAACCTCCTTTCAATTGCTCCAAGACTATCCCAAAATCCTACTTATATTATTAACTAGATAATATAAGTAGTTTACCTTAAATTTAATTCTAATATTATTATTATTACTACTCTAGTAATGTAATTGATGTATTAGAAATTATAGAACAAATTTTTAGAGATTCTAAAACTATTTTAGAGAGATGAGAAGTAAAGATCTACAATACACTATTGTAAGAATGAATGAATGAATAAAATAAGAACCAAACCCTTATGGTAAAGGGAGGGTGCCAGTTTAGAGGGCCAAGAGAAGGCCAATGCATGGCCTTTTCTTTTTCTTTTGTTCTTCACAAGAAAGTAGATGTAAGGCTACTTGCAAAATAGGTTATGATGGTGTTTTATTTAACAATTAAATAAAACATCCACTATCCTACAAACCCTCCATTATTTTCGGCCATTTTAGATAAAATGGACTTCCATCTTATTTTGTCAATTTGTCATTTGTCAGACAATATGTCACATGTAGCATGTAACATGTTATTAATTAATTTAATGCATATTTAACAATTAAATATCACTATATTCATTAATTAAATTACATATAACAAATTGTCTAGTAATTCACAATTACATGGTATAAAATGGGACATGTTAATATAATTCACAACATTTTTGTAATTATAATTAACCATTCATTCTTGTCTAAATTGTTTCATAAACAATAATCAATTTTAGTAATTTAACATATTAATTACTAAATTGAATCTTATTTAATCATATTACAATAAGATGTATTATTCTCTCTCATAAATATCAATTTGTTCAGTTTAAGGATTTAATCAATCTGTAACGTCATACAATCGATTAACTTTATAATTGAGGGAATCCTCCTTTAGGAGTGACCTTAAGGGATCAACTGACCACCACCGTCAGACGACAGTAATGTCAAACTCTAGTCCGCCAATCACTACTGATTAATATTTATCAGTTGGTTATATATAAATTTTGAATTATCCCTTACGTATTCTTATCATGATTTCGATAATGTGATCGCACCATTGTTGAGGACACATACTCCAATATACCTGCCCATTAATTTTTGGCGGGCCTATTTTTGTTGTCCATTACCCGTTAATTTGGTACTTTTCTATGACCAAGCCCGCTTAAATAGCGGGCCGGGTGGGCTGGACTAAACGGGCCGACCCGCACTTGATCAGCTCTAGTTACCAAACTCAGCAGTGTGAGTAGCCATCTCATCTATCAACCTCCAGGCAGTATCATCATTAATATTGTTTTGGAATCTCCCATTACCAGAGGAGTCAAGTAAAGCTCTATTATTGTTATATAACCCATTATAGAATTGGTTGCAAAGGAACCAAATCTGAAAGCCATGGTGGGGAACAGAACGGACCAACCTTTTGAAGCGGACCCATGCCTCATTAGGTCTTCAGTAGAACTCTATTTAAAACTTGTGTTCTGACTCCGTAGTGCATTAATTTTCTGGGGTGGGAAATACCTCTTGTAGAATGCAAGAGCTAAGGTATTCCAATCAGTAACACCATGAACCTCCATGTCCAAGTCTCAGAGCCATTCGGCCGCCCCATCTCGCAAGGAAAAAGGAAAGAGAACCTGCTTCACCTAATCTTGAGTTACTCCAGCAGTCAGAGGAATTGAGCAACAATAATCAGTAAACTTCTCCATATGCTTGGCAGGATCTTCATTAGCTCCTTCCCCAAACAAGTTTCGTTCCACCAGGTTTATGTAGGATGGACGAATCTCAAAAGTGCCCTTATCCATGGTAGGAAGCTTGAATCCCTTGGGGATAGAAGCCAAAGTGGGCTCTGAGTGACTAGCAAGAGTCGGCATCTTAATTGGTTATCTGGCAGAAATTAGCTTGTCCTCTTCTAAGGACTGATCTTCTGTAAATGTAAAAAGCTAGTAATAGGCGTCAAATGTACTAAAGTCTTCCACTTGACTAATTTCTCTCTGAAAATCCGTCTGTACCGAAAAGTCCTCTCTGGTTCGGGATGAAAAGGTATAATCTCCGACCTGTTAGACCTGGGCATACACAGAACTAACAAGAAGAATATCAAACTGTCTCAAGGAACTGATGCTCCCTGAGACAAAAGACAAAAATAAACAAAAACAAACAGAAAAATTGTTGCCTCCCCGAAAACGGCGCCAAATTTGATAAGGCTAAAGTCGTATCACCTATATCAAAATAATCCTAAATTACTACTAGCTAATAGTTAGCGGTAAGAAAGGTCGAATCCAGAGGGAGGCGAGGTAATTGTTCTAGTTTGTTAATATTTAAGTCCATCTTAAAGTAACAGTTTTCTTGAAGGATTTAATTTGTTTGATAAAACTAATTGCGATGTAAATAAAAGATGAATTCAATAATATTAAAGTCTAGGGATCAAGTTCACTAGGTAGTTATCCAGGGGTGAGATTTAGCTAGTTGATAGAGCAGTTTATATTGTCGAAGGTCCTATGATCGGTCGATTCTAATATGTCCTTTAGGTCTAGGCTTAACATGCGGTCGCTATCATTAAGTCAACCTATTCAATTATCGTAGCCTATATTCGTCTTAATCCGGTCGGTAATAATCCTAATTCGCAATGATAATTAACTACTCCTGGCCAGTAATTAATCAATTAGGTTTAAGACAACAATTGAACCACAACAAAAAGCAATTTAACTATCAATTCATTATATTATAATCCCCTTCTAACAACCTAGATCCCCATTCACCCTAGATAAGGAATTTAGCTACGGATACTGGGAGAATTAACAACGATAATAATAATGAAAGACATAATTGAAAGCATGTAAAGATAAATAACAAGCAATTGAATGAACTAGAACTTTGAATTAATAATAATTGAGGAAAGATTAACAATAACGTAATTAAAGGATGCTTAGATCTGAAATAATAGCAATCAAACTAAACTAAAGGTTTTGAGAGGTTTTTATTGTAAAGTGGCGTAACTAGGTAAAATAAGACGTGAAAATACAATAGGGCACATATTGGGTATTTATACTAAACATGAACCGATTTAGGAAACTTGCGCGAAAAGTCATCAGGTCGCTGTATACTCGATCGAGTCTATTCATACTCGATCGAGTACAACACCACTCGATCGAGTCTAAGAGGACTCGGTCGAGTACTCCTTGGTTCAGCACTTTTCTTCGTCTAATCTTCTTCAATTCTCTTCCTTTATTCTTCTAGATTTCCGTGCCATGCTTCGTGTATTCCTTCATGCCATCTCCGCGGTGCTATATTTCATTATTTTGCTCCACAAATGCATCATTCCTGCATTAAACACCAAATAGCGGAAGTAACAACATTCTAATATAAATGGCATATAAATATTGTAATTTAGCACGAAAAACGTATCCAAATTAACTGAGTGGAGGCATATATAAATGTATATAAATATGACTCATCAATCAATAACCACCACAGTACCGGGACACGCCCATACATACCGACAACCACACTAGTACCGGGACACGCCCAAACATACCAATAACCACACTGGTACTAGGACACGCCCAGACGTACCGGGTCCGGAAGCCAACCGGATACCCTGCTAGACGTCGTGTCTCAACCACACGTGTCCCTCCGTAACTCAAGCCATTAATGTGCACATCCCTCTTGGAGTACTGGGAAGCTCCAAGAGGCGACTCAAGCGTAAGACGGTCTCCCAACATTCTTACGTCTCCTAAATAACCAAGTAACACCACCAATGATCTCCAACATAACACAACAATAAACATACATGGAAAATGCAAACACAACACCATTTATATGACTTATCATGAACTCAATCCCAACATATCATGGATAAAACTTCCTCAAATACCAACATGTTATCCCAATCGACTCATACATAAAAATGATGATGCAAGACACACAAATATGTACAAAAAATATTGAAACCGAGTAGGATAAACCTACCTTTTAGCATTCTTCATGAGTTACCCGAATCCCATACGATTCCGTCTCGCAAGACCGTCTTAATCCTATACAAATCATGTAATACCATCACAAATACATCCTATTCTATTTTATAATACAAACCCCTTATTATTACCCATTAATTACCCATATTACATATACTAATTACTAACTAATTAACCGAAGTAAAACCCCCCAAAAATTAGGGTTAACACTTAAACAAGGATGAGTGGAAATTGACTTACAAGTGTGGATGGTAAAGAACAAGGTGAGAGATTCCTTAAAGCAAGCTTGGATCCATGGTGGAAGAGGTTTATGAGAGTTTTAGAGAGAAGGGAGAAGATCTGGAGTGAGAATGGATAAGATAGATTGAATGAAGGTGAGGTTTGAGATTTCTTATCCCCGTTTCTGATTCAGCGTCACTCGACCAAGTGCGAGTCCACTCGACCGAGTGGCACTCACTCGATTGAGTGCCACCCACTAGGTTGAGTGTCACCCACTCGGTCGAGTGTCGGACCACTCGGTCGAGTGAATGACTCACTCTGTCTAATACTGCTGCACTAGGTCTAGTCCAGGTCTCTCTTGGTCTAGTATATGGTCAACCTCTCACTCTTGAGTGTATCTCATCTCATTCGATGGCCCTCTCATGCATTCCAAGGTATATTGATGAGGGTTGGAACATCGACTATTATCCCTATCAAACACTATTTATAATCTCAACAAACTACTCTTAGTAGAGTGGTAAGTAAAGGTCGGATCCTAAGGGATGGGTATTGTATTGATTTATCGATTGTAGAAAGCTATGTCTTGGGTGTCACAATTTGGGTTGAGTTTGAGGTTTGCAATCTAACCTACTTAACAAAGGAAATGTAAACAAATGAAAATAAAGCAAAGTAAGCAAATGGGGTTGTAAACAGTTGATTAAAGCACTAGGGGTATCATGGGTTCATAAGGGAATCATGGTGAGATCATATAAACAAGTTTCATAGATGCAAGCAATTTATTGTTGTAGTGGAATAGAGTTAGTTTATATCTTACAATTCCTAGGAAGTTTTGGGTCTCGGAGCAGAGTCGGTCAAGACACAACTCCTACAAGTTGACTTAATTCTCCCTATTCAACTATATGCATGGTCTAACAAGCCTTGAGTTAGTTTATGTCTTACAAGTCTTGTTGAATGGATACGAGATTCATGCTAGGTTGTCAATCAAGCATTTCATCAAGCATAACATGTGCATAAGTTGAAACTACAACAAGCAAGCAATCATATGAACTTATTAAGGAAAGATCTACCCCATGATTAACTCCCCTAATCCCCCATTAACCCTAGTTAGGAGACTACTCACTCATGATCATGGAAAACATGTTAATAGGGGTGTCAATCATACTAACAAGTCTAAACATGATGAAAGAGTAAAACAATAAACAAGGATTAAGTAAAAAGTAGAGAAATTGTACCAACTTAGGATGATCAAATATAAAGCACAGAATAATAGAAGAAAACTTGATGAATGATGAAGAGTTGTCAATTCTCCAATAAACCCAAATAGTCTTCAAATTACCCAACTATATCTAAGAACACCTGATGTGATTAAGATTGAATTGTGTAATAAAACTTGATTAACACTAATAAAACTTGATTAAAACTTGGTGATAATCTCCTAATACAATGGAGTATTTATACTAAGTACAAGTATTACGGTAACTAAGGGCTTAAATGACGATTAAGTCCCTAAAATGAAGATTAACGACTTGCAAGTCCTCCATGGAGACGCCCGGATTGCACTAGTTAGACGCTCATGTTGTAAGGGAAAACGCCCGTCCTGAGCAAGGGACGCTCGGGCTGAGTCTTGGGACGCCCGTACTCTGCTTTGGGACGCTCGGGCCGTGCTTGGGACGTCTGTCCCTAAGGTCATCTTAGCTTCTTCTTCATTTGGCTGCCTCATGATCTGTAGGGATAATTGAAGAGCCGTGGGGGTCCTTCATCATTGCCCGAATACTTTTTTTTATTGATTTAGACCATTAGTATTGGTCTCCTCTTTGTTGCTTGGTCGTTAGATGCGATCCATTTAGCTCCGTTTTGCTCCATATATGCAAGGCTATCATTACTCTCCTACCAAGGACACAAAACCTCAAAGAATATGCAAAGTAGGAAGCTAAAGATAAGAAACGACCCTAATGCATGCAAGAAAGCATAGGAACGAGGCTAGTTAGGGGACTAAATGTGTGAAAATACGAGTCACATCATAGATCCATATACATAGGATCTATAAAAATGAGACCCATATCCGCCCATCAGGATTTAATCCAACGAATATGGGTAGGGTGCTGGATCCACTGCCATCCCTAGTCGTCACTGGGCAGAATCTCCCCCTTAAGAGAAATGGTCTCCAAACTCACCTATCTTTTCACACAAATGCAAATAAGTCTCAATGGTGATTACCTCATACATCGCAAATGTAATCTAGTTTTGGCCTTATGGACATGGTTACACAACACAAAAATAAATTATCTAAGTCTCGAACGAGACAAATGTCATGCTAAGTCCGACTCATAATAATAAGATTAATGGGAGGACTTTCTCCTCTTGCCAAGCCGCTTCACCCACCGCACAAAGGCTCCTTCGTTGTTCACCGACTGCTTCTCTCTTTCGGCTTTATGCTCCTCTTTCCCTTCCTCTTCTTATTCTTTTTCCACATCCTCAATGATCACATCCTCATAACCACCACCATCATGCTCCATAGTTCTCTTCGGCGCTCCAAATGTGCCTTCCCCGCTCCCATCTACTTGATAAGCATTGCTAAAGAAGCTCCTAGTGGCATAATGAGCTCCTGCCCATGGACAAAGCAAGTGTCCATCATCGTGGGGAAATTCTAGTACCCCAATCCGATGGTTGGACACCATAAGCCCTAAAGACACCCGAGGTATTTCCCTCCCCGGGGCAATAGCTAGGGCGATGAGCGGGTCGCACACCTTATTTCCATGCCATTTCATGCATTTCTCTTATCACGAGGTCGGTGTTGACGCATTGGATAAGGTCCGCCATGTGGTAGTCATGGTAATAACTCGGCGGGGGTTGGGCATATCCTCCGGTGTGTGGTGAAGGTGGCATAGGTAGGGTTGTTCAAATTTTGGCCCGGACCGGTGAACCTGTTGGAATAAGTGTCCTCCGACAATAATGCGATCACAATTGTCGATCTTGATGATCACATGTTTAAATCTCATGTTTAAGAATACAAGAGGGAAAGTAATATTTTACAGTCAACTGGTCCACACATATCGGTAATGATTGGCTGACTAGAGTTTGACATTACTGTCGTGCGATGGTGGTGATCAGTTGATCCCCTTAGGTCATACCTATAGAGAAATACTCTTAATTGATCATTTAATTAATCGTATGCCGATACGAGTTAATTAAATTGCTTAAAAATTGGCGGATGATTTTGTGAGTAAAATTAACGTGACTCATTGTAATTCGATTAAATGAGATACGGTCTAAGTAATCGAATTGTTTTATTACTTAGATTAAATTATTATTTACGAAACAATTGAAACGGATTGAATAATTTATTATAAATTCAAGTTGTTGAAATTTATAATTCGATAAACCATTTTGGTACAAGTAATCAAGAATTTCTAGTTAAATTTTGTATGTGACATATTTTATTCATATGTTGATTTTTAATATGTTAAAAATACATTATAGTGTTACATGTCATGTAACATGTGACACATGACAAAATTGACAAATGACAAAATAAAATGGACCTCCCATTTTATGTATGTGTGCCGAAAATAGAGGGAGTATAAGAGTTTATATTGTGTTGTTTATTTTAATTGGAAACATAATAATTATACTCTACTCATAGCCATGCAACCCTATAGCTTTTGAGAAGAGCAACTTTTGCATGTATTGGCCTAAAATACTCCCCCTCCAACCGGTTTTTGATGAGAGAAGCCAAGGGTTTTCCTCTATAATTATTCATTACTTTACTTAATATTTTCTAGTGTTAGAAGATATTGATTAACTCTCTACAATTTGTGAAACATTTTAGAGAAAGAAAACTCATAAAAACACTCCTCTCTTGACCGAAATACAAGAGAACAAAAATACAATTTTGTGTCCAATTTTAAGTAAGATTAGTATTATTACTAGCTCATAATAATATTAGTCATTAAAGGTGTTCCTAGGGTATAAGCTTTTGGGAGAGATTCTAATTTGAACCTTTGTTCATCCATTGTTGGAAACCTCAAGAACTAACAAGTAGGAGATCTTGTTGGTGCCCATAAATCCGAAACACCAATGTAAGAAGTGACGATTTCTTCTCTACCTTGTTTTATGTTTGCATGCATAAGATCTTGTTTTAATATTATGACTAAATTAAACTATCATACTATGAATATGTATACTAATGAGATTATTGAATCCCAACAAGTGGTATCATGAGCCTTAGGTTGTTTGCATGCAAATCGGTTTATTGTTTTTCCGAGTTAATCTTATTAACAAATAAAACTTGTAATTTTGTGTTTATTATGATATATCACGAAATCACTTTGCATGTTAAAGTTTCTGGTCCTAAAATGTATTTGGGATATTTTGGTTCATTTATGTATTTTATTGTTCATTTTATATATTATTGGCATTAAAATGTGATTTTTATGAGAAAAATGTCATTTTTGGACGAAAAATAGCTAAACTTCGAATTTTTCAGTGGTTTTTGGATATGTTTTCACATATATTATCTACTGATGGCATGTTAAATCTCGTGATAAAGTATGTTATTTTGCATGAAATATGGATTTTATAAGCTTAAATCGAATTTAAAGGGTTTATTAGGTTAATATGAGTTATATTTTGAATCTGGTCATGGAAATTTAATATGTTGTCACATGCATTTTTACTCAGTGTGTGTAAAAATCTTAGAGGTATTGGACTCCTTTAGCATGATTTATGAATTTTTGAGTAAAAATTCTATAAATAGTGACTTTATTTAGTATATAATGCTAAAACATATTTCATGACTAAAGAAAAACGTCCATGTTGAATTTTATCATATATTTCAGATCTAAAAGTGAAAAGTTGATGAAAATAAATTTTCTCATATTTTAATGGTCATAATTGTGAAAACCGATAAACCGCAACATTGTTTTTCTCGATAAATTTTCAAAATTTTTAACCTAAGTTTTGAACATTATGAGTGTCATGGTATTTTTCCAGAATGTTCATGAGTTTAAATTTCAAATTTTGGAATTATTTGAAATTTTTATATTTTAATTTGAAGTTTATAGCATAATTTTTTATTTTGGTCCAATGATGAACAATATTAAGAAATCAAGTTGAATTATTGTCATAAGGTTAGTGAAGACTAAGTTTTGAGTCCTAAGATAGTTAAGGTAATTAATTTGTACATAAATATGTATTTATGTAATTATTGTGATTTTAATAAGTTAAATCACGCAAATCCATAAAAACCGATAAAATATACGATATTGACTCTTAAAAGACGATTTAGCATAAAATTTAGCATGTTCATACATATTATAATGCTGCATTTTATTTATGATTGTCATATTTTAATTTTATATAATTTTTGAATTATGTAATTTTACTTAGTATGGCCTTAGTTTTAATTGGTATTACCCGAAATGTATGGGAATATCGATTCGGTTGTAATTATTGTGATCTCGTATCACCGTTTTGTAATTTAATAGTTTTATTTTTATTACAAATGTATAATAGGAAATTATGTAATTTTTATTTATTATTTGTAATTTCCCGGAGTTTCCATGAAGACGCTGTTACCTCGAGATGTGTGCCAAGACCGAAGTTCAAGGGACCAAAGGAGTTGGTTTCCGAATTTGTAATAGTTAATTAGATTTACTATTTTAGGAAGGCCATACTAGGATTTTATTTTTATGCTTTTCATTTTATTTATATGTTGCATGCATCGCTAAATCGCCATAACTAAACATGCATTTTAAATCGAGTTTATCGACCGTGTCAATTACAATTATCGTAGTTCACCGCTTTAGTTCACTTAAAACGTGAGAAACCATGAAAACATATTTTGTGAGGGAGTGCGCTCGGCCAAACCGGGGTACAAACCTTGTTACGTAGGGGAAGTGGGTGATAAATGTCTATCCACCGAATTCATGTTGATGAGGGTTTGTTGGACCTTTAGTCCTAATTAGTTGTTTTGATAATGACAGTAATGATTTGTATGTGGACTTAATATTATAAACATATGCGTGTAATTGTGTGCTCAAGTCTTAATTTAGAAAGGAATAATTACAATGACGCAAGCTTGAAGTTTGGACCAAGGAGGTACAACTTCGAAGACACTTGATCGTTGTATTCAAGCAAGATCAAGATCAGAAATCAACCACGAGACTCAAGATGAGAGACTTGTGAAGAGACGATTCGTTTACTGAAGATCTACTGAAGATTAGATAGTATAGGTCATCATCCGGTAATGGTTTTACTTTGTTTGATTTAAAGGTTAGTGAAGTTATGACCTCATAGCCATAACGTCATTGCTAGACAAAAATGATGCGTTAATTTTTGGAAAATATATTTTTAATGTTTTATAAGAATAAGAGAGTATTTATATAATTGGAATTATTTAATAAGAATTTAAGTTGAATAAACTATTGGTTTGTAACACGATATTTATGTCGTCATGCAACCTAGGGTTTCAACTAAATTCTATCTCGATTTGTTGTGGGCTATGGAGGCCGAATGGACCGAGTGGAAACCCTAGGGGCCGAAACCCTAGAGGCCGAATTCTCCACTCCTAAACCCTAGCCTCCTACTTGTTCGTCAAGTCATTTAGGGTTTTATACATTCCAGAATATTCCTAAACCCTAATTCCCTACAACTATAAATACCTCTCTTCATTCAACAATTAAAAGTGACACACATCTACACTTTCAAAGAGAAAAATATTTAAGCAAAAATTATTTGAGCCTTATTTCTTATTTTACAATTTGCTTATACAAAAGTTGCGCATCAATTTTGTCAATCACTCGAAGAGAAATCGTTATAGGATACTAAGTACACAAGATATTATACTCACTTGCATAACGTGAGATTAGTATTTATCGTTGTACTTTTCTTATTAACGTAAGAGCAATCTAGAGTATTTAGCGATACTCAATCTGAGATATAATCATATAGTTGATTATACGAGTGGATTGATAATTTTTGTAATCCGTAGAAAGGTACTAAAAATTATTAATCGAGAATAGTGGACCTAGGTTTCGACTTGTGAAACTGAACCACTTCAAAAATCCTGTGTGTCTCTCTTTTTCTCTCTCTCTTTATTTTTGTTATTTCGATTTTGCGTTTATTGTTAGTAAATTAATTAGTTGATTTTAATCAATAAAATCAAATAATTATTTTACATCATATAGATCGAAAAAGTGGGCATCCTTTTTAATACTCAATTCACCCCCCCTCTTTCGTATTCGATCAATAGACTCCTCAATTGGTATTAGAGCCTCGTGCTCTTGATAACCTAACAGCTAGAGTCTGATCTTTTTTTTTTGAGTCTATTTATCGTTTTTTCCGCTGCATTTATTTTTTTATCAAATGGATTCCAAACACCTTAAGTGTCCTATATTCAATGGGAAGAACTATGGTTTATGGAATAAGATGATGACCCATTTCATTAAAGGTAACGATTGGGAGTGTTGGTTGATTATCAAGAATGGTCCGAATAAGATCTTACTTGCAACCACTAATGGCACTACCGTCGAAAAGAATGAAGAGGACTATATTGAGGCAAATTATAAAAAGGCTGAGAAGAATTCAAAAGCAATAAGCTTATTGCAAAACGGTATGATTGCCACTGAATTCGATCGTTTCTCAACCAGTTCATCTGCCAAGGAAATATGGGATGGTCTAGAATTAGCCTATGAGGGAACCACTGTTGTCAAAAAGCAACGTATGGCATTACTAATGCGAAAATACGAGCTGTTTGCCATGGAGCAAAACGAGTCAGTTGACAGCATGTCCTCTCGCTTTTCTAGTATCATCAATGAGCTAAAGAATTTAGGAAGAACATTTGACTCCGAGGAAATTGCTAGAAAAATTCTTAGAAGTTTGTCTCATGAGATGGAGACATAAAGTGTCATCATAGAGGAATGTAAGGACCTAACTTCGTTATCCTATCGGGAGCTACTCGGAACCTTAATGGCTCACGAGATTCTTGTAAATCGGGATGAGGAGGAAGTGTAACAAGCAAAAAGATGGCCTTACAAGTGAGTCTAGCAAGATTAATGATTCTTGGATATTGAAGATGAAACCGTATTGTTTGTTAAACGTTTTAAGAAAAAGGCCTTCAATCAAAATCAAAATAAAACAAATAACAAATCAAAGCAAACTCCCAAGAAAACTTCTGAGTCAAAATGGTCTTTCTCTAACCGTGGATGCTTCAAGTGTGGTGATAATGATCACATGATCAAAGATTGCCCTACATGGAAGAAATATAAAGACAAATCAACGTGACAAAACAAAGAGGGTATTAAAGCAAGTTATGATGGCATATTGTTGGGGAGACTTGGACTCTGAAGATGGCGAATCCGAAGATGAAGAAGAAACTGCCAATCTTTGCCTAAGCAGCGTCAGTCTTGACCTATTCTCCGACAGCGACAATGAAAGTAATGCTTCAAATGCTTTGAGATGTGCCTTGTTGGAAATTGATTGATTCAGGAGGATGAAGAGGTAAGTTTTCTTGAACTCAAAAAGCAAGTTAAGAAACTTTCTAAGAATAATTTAATTAAGTATTTTGAACAATCCCTTGATCATTGTCATGAACAAAGTCTAGAGTTAAAAGACCTTAAGGAACAAATTCTAGACATTGCTTAGGAAAACCAACTTCTAAAAGCCAAAGCCAAAAAGCTCAAATCTAAAGTTATGGCTACCCCAGCTATAACTTCAGACATGACAAGTGCTGAGAAAAATGCTCTTGAATCAAAAGTTAAAGCTAGTGATGCCATAACTTCAGAGCTCAAACTCAACATTAAGCATCTTCAAGCTAAAGTTACAGCTAGTGATGCTATAACTTCTGAGTTGAAGAAAGTCAATGAGATTTTAAAGGATGAACTTAATGGCAAAGATAGTGTGGTTTCCGAACACAAGAGAGAAATTACATTCCTCTCTAAGCAATTGAAAGAAGCTAGTGATAGTATGTCTGAACTTAAGAAACAACATGAAAATGAGAAACGTGTCTTGAATGAACGTTTTGATAAATTTCGTGAAGATTTTGAGAAAGGTAAATCTTCCAAGGATTCAAGTGTAGATCATACAAAATGTGAAAAAGAAATTGAGTCCTTGAAAGAATTACTCTTACATGCACGAAAAGTTCATGATAAATGGGAAGGAAGCATAAAGGTTTTAAACTTCCTTACTGAACAATCTGATAATAACATGAAGATGGGACTTGGTCATGAATTCTATAGCCATAGAGACCATGATAAATGCAAATCTAATCCCTCTGATCACGATTTCAGAAAAAGAAAATATGTTAATCTTCCAGAATACTTGATTTGCAATTACTGTGGCTCTACTAGACATATTCAAGTCAATTGTGTCAAACTTGCTTTGGATAAGCAAAAGAATGTCGAATCTGTTAAGACTTGTGATTTCATAGTGGAAGATGATGTCTCAACTATAGATGAATCTAACGATAATGACATACGTAATAATGAGTTTAGATGGACTTATGATATGGCTTTTGATTACTCATCTGTTCCTTCAAAATCAAACAAAATAAATGAGAATCAAAAGCATACTTTCAAGCCTAAAGTTCATAACACTAAACCTAGAGCGTCTCATGAAGGTACTAGGCCTAGAGCTACTTCTGTTAGAACAAAACCTAGAGTACCTTATGTTCCGATTGTTAGACAAAGACCAAGATAACCCAATGTTAAAGCCAAAAGAATAATAAGACAAGTATGGGTTAGAAAGGATCAAATATATAGAATCACTAACCATAAAGGACCCAACTTAGCTTGGGTACCTAAAAGTTGTATTTGATTTATTTGCAGGTAGTAGTGAAGAAAATAATTTATGGTATCTCGACAGTGGATGCTCGAGACACATGACAGGAGACAGAAATCTTTTTCTTTCACTAGAGCCCTTCTTCGGTGGCAAAGTTACTTTTGGAGATAACAAGAAGGGTAGGATTATTGGAGTAGGAAAAATTGGAATTTCAACCTCCCATTCAATCGATAACGTATATCTGGTAAGTGGTCTTAAACATAACTTACTTAGTATTTCTGAATTATGTGACAAAGGTAACAAAGTTGTTTTTCATGCCGATGTTTGTCGTATCATAATTGAAGGTACTAGTAATGTTTTACTTGAGGGTCACCGTATGAGGAATGTGTATATGATTGACTTAAATGTTGTCAATACAAATTCCTTCTCGTGTATGAAAGCAACCTCAGATGATTCAAGCTTGTGGCACAAGAGGTTTGCACACATTAGTCCAACTATTTTAAAGAAACTTAAGTCTATGGATTTAGTTGAAGGCTTGCCCTCAATTAAATTCGAGCAAGAGAAAATGTGTGACTCATGTGCCAGCTGCAAACATGTTAGATCCTCATTTAAACCTAAAAGAGTAGTTAGCACTAAACGACCACTTGAGATGGTACACATGGATTTATGTGGACCTATGAAAGTTAGAAGCCGTGGTGGATCAAAGTATATATTTGTTCTAGTCGACGATTACTCAAGGTATGTCTGGCCAATCTTTCTTTCCTCTAAAGATGAAACTTTTGATGAATTTGTGGCATTAATGAAGCTTGCCCAAAATAGATATGATAAAAAGCTTATTTCGATTCGGACGGATCACGGCACGAAATTTGATAATCAATTGTTTATAGAATTTTGTAGGGAAAATGGTGTGGGACATAACTTCTCCGCACCATGAACCCCATAACAAAATGGTGTCGTGGAACGTATGAATCGAACCCTAGAGGATATCGCCCGTACCATGTTGTTGTGTAGTGGCCTCCCTAGAAGTTTTTGGGCAGAAGTTGTTAGTACCGCATGCTATGTGCATAATAGAGCTATGATCCGACCTATTTTGAAAAAGACTCCCTATGAACTTTTAAGAGGGAGAAAACCCAATATATCACATCTCCGCTGCTTCGGGAGCAAATGCTTTGTTCACAATAATGGAAAAGATAATTTAGGAAAATTTGACCCCCGAAGTGACGAAGCTGTTTTTCTAAGATATTCGGATCATAGTAAAGCTTACAAAGTGTTCAATAAAAGAACCTTGCTCATAGAAGAAAGTGTTCATGTTCGCTTTGACGAAGATAATGTGTTTGATAAAGTTAAACAGGAAGAAGAGGATCCAGATGAGCCCGATTTCTTTTTAGCAAGAAATGAGCCCCTAAATGAAGATGAAGATATTCAAAGTATCAATGATGAACTAGATAATTCTGCAAACGATCCTAAGAGAAGTGACGAGTCCATAGTTAATGATACTATTGACCCTTCCTTAGATAAAGAAAAAGATCTTGAAGTTATACCTAATGATGTTGTAACTTCCGATCCAAATCATGATATTTCTAATGAAGTTAGTGATACTTCTGAAGAAAATCCCAAGTCCAACTCATGGGGAACAAGTCATGATTCTTCGTCTGCAGATGATGCTAGTCCATCAAATGATAATGAGCCTAGAGTTCTCAAAAAGTGGAAACATCAAAGCTCCCACCCTTTGGACAAAATCCTAGGGAATCTAGAACAAGGCATTAATACTAGAAGGTCCTTGAATAATTTCTGCTCGTTCTTTTCTTTTCTATCAACCATTGAACCTACCAATATCAAAGAAGCTCTTGCTGAACCTGATTGGATAACTGCTATGCAAGATGAGCTTCAACGGTTGAACGATAAGGTATGGCACTTAGTGCCACGACCTAGTGATCGAACTGTTATTGGTACAAGATGGGTGTTCGAGAAATAAACGGACGATGCGGGACTTATTACAAGAAACAAGGCATGACTAGTTGTCCAAGGCTACAATCAACAAGAAGGGATCGATTATGACGAGACCTTTGCACCCGTAGCAAGACTTGAGGCTATTCGTCTCATTATTGCCTTTCTTTGCTCATAAAGGAATGAAATTATTCCAAATGGACGTTAAGACTGCATTTCTTAATGGCTACTTGGAAGAAGAAGTTTATGTAGAACAACCTCCCGGATTTTTAGATAGCAAGTTTCAAAACCACGTTTTTAAATTAGACAAAGCTTTATATGGTTTGAAACAAGCTCCAAGGGCATGGTATGACAGATTATCCAAGTTTTTATTACAAAATAATTTTATAAGAGGATCTGTCGATAAAACCTTGTTCCTAAAATCCGAGGGTTCTAATTTACTTGTTGTGCAAATTTATGTAGACGATATAATATTCGGTTCTACTAATGAAAAATTGTGCAAGTATTTTTCAGATCTAATGACTTCTGAGTTTGAAATGAGCATGATGGGAGAATTTAAGTACTTTCTAGGTTTACAAATTCAACAAACAAAGGATGGTATAAAGATTCACCAACAGAAATATATCAAGGGCTGATTCGAAAATTCGGTATGGAAAATGCAAAATCTTACGATACACCTATGGTACCGAAAAGAAGATAACTATAGATGAACATGGTAAGTGTGTCGATGAGACTACATATCGAGGTATGATTGGTTCACTTTTATATTTAATCGCAAGTCGTCCCGATATAATGTATAGTGTATGTGTACGTGCGCGATATCAATCGTGTCCTAAAGAGTCACATATGATTGCAGTTAAACGTATCTTGAGATATTTAATTGGTACATCTAATTTGTACTTATGGTATCCACTTGAGTGTAATTTCGATCTAGTAGGGTATTCAGATGCAGATTATGCAGGATGCTCTTTAGATAGGAAAAGCACTTCTGGGTATGCAACGTTTGTTGGACCTTGTATCATCACACGGGGATCAAAGAAACAAAATTCAGTTGCAATGTCTCTGCTTTGGCCGAGTATGTATCTCTTTGGATGGTATGTTCTCAATTACTTTGGTTAAAGCAACAACTATGTGATTATGGTATAAATGTAGGTCGTATGCCTATTATGTGCGATAATACGAGTGCTATAGTAATTTCCAAGAACCCTGCTCAGCACTCGAGGACCAAACATATAGATATTAGACACCATTTTCTACGAGATCACGTAGAGAAGGGCAACATTTCACTTGAATTTTGTAGTACCGAAAGGCAATGGGCTGATATCTTGACTAAGCCGTTAGCTAGAAAACGCTTTGAGTTATTGAGACTAGAGATTGGTTTAATTAGCGATAATTAAATCCGTCATAATTATGTCTGGGAACCTGAATGACTGGCTAGGAAGATGAGATTGTACGATTGTGTCCGTATATTTTTGTTGCAAGTTTAATTATGTTAAATAATGTTTATTTTACGTGTTATATCTTGCTTATGTGTATGGTAATATTTAAATATTATGCATAATCACACATTCTTACAAAAATTCGACAAAATCTACAATAAAATGCCTAAATATAATAAAGATATTTCTATCTTATTATATTCCTTCACAATCCTACCTAAACACAAACAAGAGGATTCTTTTCTTATTCTTATCCTTTAAGAAATAGGAGATAATACCAAAAACAAAAAAAAAAAAGGTGCCGAAAAAAAAAGGAAAGCACAAAAAAAAAAGTGCCAAAAAAAAAGAAAGCACGAAGAAAAAAAAGGAAAGTGCCGAAAAAAAAAGGAAGGCACCGAAAAAAAAAATAATAATAAGGAAATTGGTATTATTTTCTATCTTTAAGAATTCTATTGTTACCAAAACACAAACTCCTAATACTATTTAAACCCTCTTAACCCCTCCATAATTCTCATCAATTTAATCATCTTCGTCCCTAAATACTTTTTCTAAACCTTCAAAATCAATAATGGCAAATCATCCTACAACCCGTTTTCAATCCAAGAAACCCGTTGTAGTTGGAAAGAAGGTAACCCGATCACCCCTGAGAACCACCCGCTCTGTCACGCCACCCGAGACCGACTCACGGTCACCTCGGTCCGCCGCCGACCGCACTGACACCGCCAGTTTACCTATTGTTAGCAAGAAGAGAAGGTTGATTAAAGGTAAAGGAAAATTGGTTTCGGAAACTGAGGTAAGCTCGAAAACTGAGAGCTATATACTTCAAGATGGTTCTTCACGAGTTCTTTACACACAGCATATGGATGATTACACTAACAATGGACTGAATAATCTTCGATTAACTCAAGTAGAACGAAGGAATATCAATCAAGTTGCTCAATAACGCATTCACGCATGACAAGCTAGTGTAACGACTAAGATGGATGATTTAGCTTCTACTTTAAGTTTGCCTTATGGAAATTGGATCTCTCGAATTTTAGAGAAGAAAGGAGTTGTTGGGATGCATAGTTATGGAGTTATTCCAAATGACGAGATGAGCGATCTTTATTTATCTTATATGAAGCTTGTCATTAATGGCCCGGAATTGTGTTTTGAAACAAAAGGAGAAAAAGAAGAAAAAGGAGGAAAAAGCAATATGAGTCTTGAGATGTTGGATTCTAAGATAGAATCTAATTTTACTTCTATTCTTGGAAGGATTAATGAGAAAGACAAGAAATTATGTGAGTTGTTTGATCTTATTACAAAGGAAAAGAGAGTTGATACTAGTGGACCAAGTAGTATTATCCCGGCGCGTCTAAACACCGTGTTGTCACGGTTTGACACAAAAATCGACAATGCTCTTAAGGCCGCCGTGCGAACACACTCCGAGTCTACTCATATGAGGGAAGGGTTGGATAGTTTGGTTAAGTTTGGTGATGAGCTTTTGCAATCAGGAAAGGAGATGAGGTCTGAGATGCAAACGATATATGAAGTAGTTAAAGCTATGACTTTGAGGATTGGTAACTTCGATACTCGATTGACTGCTCAAGCTGCACTCCTAGACCATTGTCACGCGCGACTCAAGGATTTGGAATTTCGGACCCGTCCTAGGTCACGACCACCGAGCCCACACTACCCGTGACCATTTCGCTCTCACCCATCCAAATTTCCAACCTAGCCTTAGCTTTTTAATTCCTTTGCTCACAATAAAAATCCATTCCTATGGATATTAGCTTTTTCAATTCCGCATTTTATTCCTTGTGTGATTGCAGGTTTATAATATTATTATGCTAATTAAGAACTAGATTGCGTTTAATATAATATGTTTTTCATGATTAATTCTTGTCTCATAATATATTATTCTAGTTGTTTTATGTTTGTTCTCATCTTTTCAATGATGCCAAGAGGGGGAATTGTTTTTATGATTTGCGACCGTCTCAAGTTAATTCTCTCAAGGCGTTCTATAGTTATAACTTTGAAAAGATTATTAGTTTCTGCGCTCAACTGTTCTATAATTTGGGAAGTATTATGTTGAGGGGGAACTAGACTTAGACACAAATCATAGGAGACTTGTCATCATAAAAAAGGGGGAATTTGTTGGACCTTTAGTCCTAATTAGTTGTTTTGATAATGACAGTAATGGTTTGTATGTGGACTTAATATTATAAACATATGCGTGTAATTGTGTGCTCAAGTCTTAATTTAGAAAGGAACAATTACAATGACGCAAGCTTGAAGTTTGGACCAAGGAGGTACAACTTCGAAGACACTTGATCGTTGTATTCAAGCAAGATTAAGATCAGAAATCAACCACGAGACTCAAGATGAGAGACTTGTGAAGAGACGATTCGTTTACTGAAGATCTACTGAAGATTAGATAGTATAGGTCGTCATCCGGTAATGGTTTTACTTTGTTTGATTTAAAGGTTACTGAAGTTATGACCTCATAGCCATAACTTCATTGCTAGACAAAAATGATGCGTTAATTTTTGGAAAATATATTTTTAATGTTTTATAAGAATAAGAGAGTATTTATATAATTGGAATTATTTAATAAGAATTTAAGTTGAATAAACTATTCGTTTGTAACACGATATTTATGTCGTCATGCAACCTAGGGTTTCAACTAAATCCTATCTCGATTTGTTGTGGGCTATGGAGGCCGAATGGACCGAGTGGAAACCTTAGGGGCCGAAACCCTAGAGGCCGAATTCTCCACTCCTAAACCCTAGCCTCCTACTTGTTCGTCAAGTCACTTAGGGTTTTATACATTCCAGAATATTCCTAAACCCTAATTCCCTACAACTATAAATACCTCTCTTCATTCAACAATTAAAAGTGACACACATCTACACTTTCAAAGAGAAAAATATTTAAGCAAAAATTATTTGAGCCTTATTTCTTATTTTACAATTTGCTTATACAAAAGTTGCGCATCAATTTTGTCAATCACTCGAAGAGAAATCGTTATAGGATACTAAGTACACAAGATATTATACTCACTCGCATAACGTGAGATTAGTATTTATCGTTGTACTTTTCTTATTAACGTAAGAGCAATCTAGAGTATTTAGCGATATACTCAATCTGAGTTATAATCATATAGTTGATTATACGAGTGGATTGATTATTTTTGTAATCCGTAGAAAGGTACTAAAAATTATTAATCGAGAATAGTGGACGTAGGTTTCGACTTGTCAAACTGAACCACTTCAAAAATCCTGTGTGTCTCTCTTTCTCTGTCTCTTTATTTTTGTTATTTCGATTTTGCGTTTATTGTTAGTAAATTAATTAGTTGATTTTAATCAATAAAATCAAATAATTATTTTACATCATATAGATCGAAAAAGTGGGCATCGTTTTTAATACTCAATTCACCCCCCCCTCTTTCGTATTCGATCAATAGACTCCTCATGGTTGTATCGCCAAAGCGTGCCCAAGTTAATGTGAATTTGGATCATGGACACATTTATTCGAAATTTGGGTTGAACTCAACAAAAGTATTCTCGACCATAGCCGGATGTGTTTTGGGCTAAAGATAAATATTAATGTAATTTTATCGACCAAGAGTTCTAAAAGTAGAATCGATTAAAGAGTTAATCCACCGAGTTATATTGATGAGGGTTGTATCACCAAAGCGTGCCCAAGTTAATATGAATTTGGATCTTGGAATCATTTATCATAGTTGGGTAGAGGTCACTATGTAAATGCTTTACTTGTTAAATTATTTACATGTATTATTATAACGATAAATGTTTTAGTTTTCATTATTCCGTTATCATATTGTTCTATTTCTTTACCTCGATTTATACGATATAATTTCGATTTTAGTTCAAATCTCCATTAAAACATCGTAACTAAAGACAAAATATGAATTTTTCTTCTAAAAACCTCGTGTTATCCATTGGAAGGATCTCTTGTGAAGAGTATAGATAAAAGTTATTCATGATCAAAAGGGTTTTTGATTCTTGACTAACATATCTACTTACAATGGGTTATTTTTCCATGTGCTTAATCGAATTAAGTACATTGAAACGTTAAATCATTTTGGTAACTAGATTTGTTGGAAATCAAAATTGACCAAAATAGCGCAACCACTTCAATGAAAGTTTTAAGACTAAACGAATGAAATGAAGAGTAGTCTTCATGAAATTCAATTTTGCTTTTCTTAGCAAAGACTCATTGAAATGAGTGGGAACATTCTCTTAAACCGTTAAGAAAAGGACGAGGTTCAAAGAAGTAAAAATAGAATGGAATTGATACAAGGTAATGTTAAAAGTAAAGTTATTGAGAATAACGATACTAAACCTATCAACCCCGACCGATAAGTTTCCATTGTCTTAATTGTTGGACGCTAGAAAGGAAACTACTCCAATTTTTTTTTGAAGAATCAGCAAGTTAGTTGTGGGACATCTAATGGGACCTTCTTCTTTAAATATTTATTTTATTGACATAAATTTTGCTAGTACTACTTCGTCAATATTAGAAACCGGTGGTGGTTTTCATCATTGTATTTGATACATAGGATGATTAGAATATGATGACTAGCAACAAATGATGTTGAGAGATAGAGTCATTGTGTACTCAATCTAGTTTTTGGGTTTAAAGTTGTACTTAATTATGACTATTAAGTGCATAAACTCTGAATAAGAATATAATCTTGTTAAGATACAAAAGAGGTTTCACTTTTGTGACCCTATACACCACGATTTGATGTATGGCTAGCCCATTATCAAGGTAATTATATTCTAAACCAAACTAGAATGATATATCATGTAGATAATGCAAGACTCAAATTGGTAACCCAAGATTAAACTTTAAATTCTGGAATGATGAACGCAAAGAGTTAGCGAGTACTCTTGGAACCATTAGATTGTTAATCTTATGGTATATGCGTATCTTGTATTCAAAGCAAGATGTCTCGTGCCTTTTGGTTGAAAAGGAGATCGAGAATATAAATAATTGATACAGAATAGGTTGATCATTTTCTTTTACCAACGATTTAAGTTGACACTAATGTGTTCACTTCATAAGGTAAAAAGAGAAATCTTTGAAGAAGTTCAAAGAGTTCAAAGAATCACGATATAGTCGTGATGGGATTATCAAAGTGAAGACTTTGATATAAGCCAAAGGAAATGTGATATAGTATCACAAATTAATCTCTCTTAGCACGCATTATGGGATAATGTGTGGTTGGATAAAGAAATCAAACGCTATTCGATATGGTTTGGACTTTAATCAAGTTACTTTGAGTTACTTGATCCTTTTGGGGATTTTATCATATTGTCTAAATTATTTTTCCACTAAATCTAAAATAATTCATATGAAATATGAAATGATAGGGTACCATGCTTGTAAGTTTTTCACAAGAAACAAATGCTCATTTTCCTTACTATAATCACGAGTACAACCAATTTGTGGCTCGTGAAGCCGTCTTTCTAGAATACAAGTTTATTTCTAGAAGACAGAGTGGGAGAAAATATTCAAGAGCCACAAAAGAATTGTATGTCCTTCTTGGCTACATGAGACTTTCTGTGTGAAACGTTGTTTCTTCGAAACCTAGGAGGTTGAACTCATCACTTGTTGAAGATGATGAATTCGTGTCACTTTTAAAAGTAAAGAGCTTGCAACTTACAAAGAAATTGTTTGATTCAAGTTACTTCTGGAAAGTAATGATCATATGACTTAAATGAGAGTGTTTAAGTCACAACTCAATACAAGGCTTAGGGCCATGAAAATCCGAAATAAATTCCAAGTGGAATGTTGGATATCAAAGAGAGATATCAAAGCTTGATTAGTTGCAAAGTGTTTTGCACTATTCAGATCTTCTTAGGGATTGTATTTCATTATGATGATATATAGCGAGTGAATCTAAAACCCACTTCTTCAATTAGAAGGAATGTATTCAATGCATTTCATGAGTTTTGTAGATTCTTGTAATCCTAAATTAATGTGCAACTTAAGATATTGTCTTAAGTAGGACTATGAGTTGGAATCAACATTTTGATCATGTTATAAAAATTTTCTCGATAGGTTGAGAAGTTGTGTTTATACATGAAGTTTAGTGGGAGTTACGGAAATTTTAATTAGTCTTATATGTGGATGACATATTGATCATTGGGAATGATTTAATACTTTTGGAGTAATATAATATATCTTTAATATCCAGATTTATGTAGATAAATCCACATGATATTAGCGCCAAATAAGAAGTCTTATGTTGATAAGATTCATGATTAGTTCAATCAAGTTGAACATATTTGATTGATTCCATTTGCTTCCGCTGCCGGATCAATTAAATGAGTAATGATGTATAACGCTTCATATACTTTGAGTATGATGAATTGGAATTGTTTCAAATCAAATTTAAGTAATAGTTACCTAGTAGCCATATAGATTATCCTTAAGTGCTTGAAGAAGCATTAAGGATGTAAAGTTAAGTGTTTTTGATGCAATTCACAAATTTGTGTAACGGCTTGCACTAATGACTGTTGAGATTGTATAAGGTTTCGGACAAAAACCGTATTCAAAACACCTAAAGATGGTTAAGGAACCATTGTGGCTATGTTATTTAAGAAATGGATTTGTTAGAATCGTTCTAGGCAATAAAGAACAATGAGAGATGCTTACAACGGAAATTGAGTACACTTGCAATCATGAGATGTGCGAGAGGGATGGGTCCCGCACACTGTGAAAACAGTGGGAGCTATTCTATGACTAGAGAGCTTATGTCTAGATTGGATCTAGACACGTACTCAGAAAGTTTTGTAATGCAAATGTATACATTACAAAGGAAAACGAGTATGTAGTAAGGTTAAGTAAGGTACAAGAAACTGATAAAACCTACTAACCAAAGCCTTCTCATAGGCTTAACATGATGAGTCATGTCATATGTCATTTCAATTGCATTGAGATGAACAACTACATATAAGATGAAAATGGATTATAAAAACATGAAGTAGTAATCAGGTATTGACTATTCATATGTGATAATCACATATGTCGTTCGAGTTTTTTAAATCTAAAAAAACTCCTTTTATACTTTGTTACATCCAAACGGGTTGTAGAGACAATATTGAACCCCGTTAAAGTGAACTCGGATTAACATGGTATTTGCCCATAGTCACTTGTATGAGGTGACGTCTCGAAGTGACTAGAGTGTGATGCGATTGATGGCAAGTTCAAGTGCCATAGAGTCATGTGAGATTGATACGTGCATTTTATATAGTCTTTTTAGGCCTTTTATGCACGTATTTCTATGTTATTATCGTGGTTTTATGCTACGAAATGCCCCGAATATGCTACTTTGGTTTGTTTTGTCTTATTTGCAGGAATGGACCAGAAAGTAGTGAAATCGAGTCGTTTATTGTCCGTTTTGCATGCATTTGGAGGAAGAGTGAATTTAGAGTGGAAATATTGCTGTCTTGGGATGCGTGAAGCCATTTCGGGAGCTAAAAGACAAGTCAAAGCTGAAACTAACGAGATTATGAGCTGCTGAAGTTAGTTTTCACTCGATCGAGTACTTTAATAGTCGATCGAGTGGTTTTAGATGGAATAATAGGTCGATCGAGTATTTCTTTTACTCGATCAAAAGGTTGCAATTTAGTGTTTACTCGATCGAGTAGATATTCTACTCGATCGAAAGGTTTGAGTCTTATTCTGCTCGATCGAGTACTTTTAAACCACTCGATCGAGTGGAATCGCTTATGGGCTTGGGCTTTTTGTTTTATTTCGTCATTAGGTTTAATAAACTCGTCTCCTCTATAAATAGGACGACGATAAAACATGTTTGGGGGTTCGGACGCTGCTTTTCCTCTGCTTCTTTCTTCTCTTATTTCCGGATCATTATTTCTGTAATTTATTCTTTCCCTTTACTCTTATTTAGTGCCTATTTCTTCTTTATCTCTCCCTTTTATTCTTGTTTCCTATTTATTTATGTCTAGCTAATTTCTCTGCTAGGATTAGGTGATTCAATGGATGAATGTTAGTTGCTGATTAGGTTTATAGGTTGTCGTTGTTGTTTTAGTCTATGTTGTTAATCATTGCTATAATTGTATCCTGCTAGTTGAATCGATGCAATTAGCCTTTTAATTCTGGTAAGCCTTGCCCTAGACCGGAAGGTTGGAAAGGGTGAGACCTGCAGTGAACAATAGGATGCTTTAGTGAGGGCGAAAGTTAAGCTAATAGCATTTTAGGGCAAATTGAGACCGAAAGGAGATATTCATTGCCCCTTAGACCGACACATCGAGTGATCTCTGACCTTAACTGCGATTGACTGGCGTTCATTGATGACCCGAAATCCTAGTTCCCTCTTTCTTTTGCTAATTTCTCTTGTCTTTATTTCTCTTGCCTTAGTCTCTTTAGTTTAGTTAAAACAACTAAAACCCCCATTAGTGACATTAGACAGACCGAGTAGATAAGTGAATAGTGACCGCCTCCCTGTGGAGATCGACCCTACTTACCGCTGACTTCTGTTAGTAGTATCTAGGTATTTTATTTTTGGTACAGAAACGACCGTATCAAATTTTGGCGCCGTTGCCGGGGAGGCAACTATTTATTTATTTGTTTAATTCTGTCTGTTTTTAGCCTCAAGGGATCTTTCCCTTGAGGCCGTTCTAATCTTTTTCCTTAGTGCTGTTTTGATAGGCCTTACAGGTTCTACCTAGACAGTTCTAGGTAAAAGATCGTCAAAGGGAAGGCTTGAGTACCTTTGACCCGTCACCTATGTCCCATTATATGGCGCAGCAGGTGATTTACTGCGGGAGATGTGGTGCTGCTGAGCACAATGCAGCTTTTTGCATGGCAGAAAATGACACGGTCTACGAGTTCAGGCTTTGGGGACGAGCTAGCCATTCTTCTGTAGTTGTGCCGCCACCTCTACCCTATCAACGGGGCTACCAACAGCCTCCGTTTGTCTGGCCACCGCGACAAGAAGCTCCTCCCGCTGATAGGCAGAAAGAAGAGATTGCGGAGTTGATATCTTTGATGAAGGAACTTGCACTCAAAAGGCAAGAACATGATAGACAATTTTTTACGCAAATTGATGAGCTCGAGTCTGAAATAGCTCAGTTAGCTGCTGAGTGATCGGTCGATTTCGTGTTCACAAATAGAAAGATGTGGTCGTTGGGTCACGTCCGAATCAAAACACAATTTATAGCTTCACAAACAACTCTACAATTAGTAAAGAGGCAAGTAAAGGTCGGATCCCAAGGGACGGGAATTGAGATGAGATTTCAATTGAAACTAGTGGTGTCTTAGAGGTGTCACAAATTGGGTTGATGTAGATGATCACTAACTAAAATAGCAATGTAAATAAACAAGCAAGATGAATAAAAAGGGTTGTAAACAATTGATAAAAAGCACTAGGGTGTCATGAGGTCATAGGGGAATCATGAGAATTGATCATACAAACATGTTCTCAAATTATAAGCAAGCAATTATTGTTGTGATGGATTGAGTTGGGTTATATCTTACAATCCTAGGAAAGTTTGGGTCCCGGAGCCGAATCGATTAGATTGTACAACACCTACAAGTCGACTTAATCTTCCCTACTCAACAACATGCATGGTCTAATGAGACTCGAGTTGGTTTATGTCTTACAAGTCTCATTGAAAAGATAGGTGATGGTGGTAAATGCAAGGATTCATAGGCTTAGCATTTCATCAAACATAACATGTGCATGAGTTGAGATCAAAACAAGCAAGCAAATAAAACATGAAAGCATATTAATTTAAGCATGAATCATTCCCCATGTTGGTTTCCCCTAATCACCCATTAACCCTAGTTAAGAGACTACTCACTCATTATCATGTTGATCATGCTAGCAAGGTTGTCAATCATACCAACAAAATGAAACATGATGAATAAATGAAAGTAATTAACAATAATTAAAAAGGGATTAAGAAAATTATACCTACTAATGATTCCAATAATAAAGCAAAGATAAAAGAAGTACTTGATGCTTGATTGAGAGGTTGTCAATCTCCCAATAATAACCCAAATAATCTTTAATTACCCAAAATAAAAGATGAACAAAAGAGAGATTAAGGAAATAAAACTTGTATTAGAACTTGATTAATTGTTGATTACAAAACTAAAGAGAGATTTTGATTGATATTAACTACTCTAATTATTGATGAGAAGAACATGCTCTTCTAATTAGACTAATGGGGTATTTATAGTGGAAATTAGGAGGATGCATTAGGGTTAACTAAGGGCTAAACTAGTAATTACACTTTTTAGATTGAGCAGGGAGGAGCCGGTATTTTTCGAAGGAAGGGCTTCTTGCTTTGTAACTTGGAGAAGGGGAAATCGCGCTGTAGAGGAATCCGAGCGGATCAGGGTCGGGACGGGCGGATTCTGGCGAAGGAACACGAGCGGATTCAAGAGAATCCGGGCGGATTGTGGTGGCTAAACCCGAGCGTCTTGGTGGAAAACCGCACGGATTGTGCAGGTGGAGGACGGCCGGATTGTGGTCAATCCGCACGGATTGTGCCTCAGCAAGATTTCTTCTTCTTTTCTTCCCTTTTCTTCATAAATTCCTTGGGGATTTCCTTGGGGACTCAAGGATCCTTTCTCAACATTGCTCATTTACTATCATATGTACAAAGGCCTTCTAATCTTGTCTCTCCTTGATGCTTGGTCATTGAATTCGATCAATTTAGTCTCGTTTTGCCATGAAAATGCAAGATTCTTACTCCTTTCCTACCAAGGGATCAAAATCTCAAAGAATATGCAAAACAAAGAACTAAAGATAATAAATGACCCAAATATGCACTAAAAAGCATGGTAACAAGGCTAATTCGGGGGCTAAATATGCGCTAATTATGGTCGCATCAAATATCCCCAAACCGAACCTTTGTTCATCCCGAGTAAAGAGGTGACAAAGACTAGGACCATTATTTAAACTAACCTAATAACATAGCCGATATGAGACAATTAGCGGGTCTCACTCCGCCCCTTCAACTCACAACAAGACAACCATGAGGTAGGATGCCTTCTTGCAAGGCAAGGTGGGTCTTGCCAAAATGGCGACACATCCAAACATTAAGCACACAAAATCACATAATGGATGCATCTACAAAAGGAATAGCCACTTCCTCATCAAGTGGCGGAGGCACTAAAGAGGAACAAATTTAAGAGCATGTAATCCTTCACAATACTAGTTCAACAAATTACTAAGGCTAAGAGGATGGCACTAAATCACCTCCAAATGGTGTTAAACTAGACTACTTTCGTCCTCAATTTCAAAATGCTTTCGTCAAGAGCGATCGGATGGTGGTGGAATGATGATCCCTATGATGCTAGTAGCATATGACATGACAAGTCTCGAATTCTCTACATAAGTAAAGGTCATGGATTGTCCCAAGCTCGACAAAGTGGCTTGACAAAAAGGCTTTTTGGGAATGAAATGCTCAAATCTTTATACACAACGGGTGGATATGACTAGTATTCAAAATTGACCTCATTCGACTTTCACATTTCAAAAATTTAAGATGGGGTTTGTCCCTTCCGGGCTAGTGTCCTTTGCTTTCGCCAATCGCTTCTTAGGCAACCGGTTAACCTCTAGACAATAGCTTTTCGGGGTGATAATTACTCTGTCTCTGGGCGGCCGAATTCACAATCGTGTGGGGGCCCAATTCAATGGATCCCGCTCCAAAGCACATCGAAGTGGTACGCCTCCATCAAAATAATTTAAATTTCTCAACATTCAACAATTCATAACATTTGAGGTTTCCTTGGCATTAAATTACTTCCACATGACAAAACTTTAGAAATGAGCACTTCAAACTTATTGATAGAAAATATTTTTGGGTTGCCTTACCACAAGGTCAATCAAGGTCACCTAGACGAGTTAACCAAGTCCACATCGGATCACGGGGTTGGATAGGTGACTCACATGCAAACCCTTGACTAGGCTTTGGGTCATGGGTCAAAAGACACTAGTATGACACTATCTAGGGTGTTTTACAACCATTCTAGTAGGCAAAGTCTTAAGTTGAACAAGTATTTGTAATGGCTTAGTTGCTCTTGTCAAAGTTCCTAATTAGGCACTTTTCAAAACTTTTCTAACATGCAACTACATGCTATGATGCAACTAATATAAACATCCTAATGCAAGTGATTCTACCAACTAATATGACATATAAACTAAATGCAAGTCTTAAGTTCACATTGTTATACCGCATCAATCAAAATAAAGCCACATAGTCATTAACATAAAGAGGAAAAAGGAGATTGGAAAGATCATACCATGCGGTCTTCAATATCCTCATGTCTCGGATGTGGCGTAGTCAATCAATGTGAACAAGGATAGAACAAACACAAGACAATTTATACAAAAGGAAATAAACATGGTTTTGGGTTTTCAATTTTCAAATTTTTATGATTTTCGAAAGTTTTCAATTTTTTTTTTTTTGGATTTTTTTTTTTTGAATAAGAGTTAAATGTTAGAATTCCCATCCCCACACTAATATGGGCATTGTCCTCAATGGCCAAAATGATGGAAATTATGCAAAGATGATGCATGATTTCTATACTAAATGCAATCTATACTAAGCTACACTACATGATGCATGGTTTTTGTTATGACGGAGAGGATAATTTAGATTACCTCCCGTTGTGTATGCATTAAATTCCCCAAACCGAGTGAGACACTATTGCTAATGTCTTAAGGATGGGTTTAGTTCATGCACACACTATGCAATGTATGAAACTAATTTGTCATTTTGGATTTTGAAAGCGGGAACAATAAAATGAGAACACCTCAATGGTACCGAGGTGTGAGTCCTCTATGGTGCTAGGACTACTCCATCAATGATCAAGAAAAATATTTAAAACAAAGAGAGAAATAGACAAACCATGAGAGGGTAGGAGCCTCCAAGGCTTGCTAATCTTCCATCATATCATCATCATCATCACTTTCCTCATTAGAAGTGGTCTCATTGCCACCTTCCTCTTCATTTGCTTCTTCACTTTCATCTTCATCTTGTTCACCATCTTGCTCACCATCCTCTCCTCCTTCTTCACTTGCTTCTTCACCAATGTTATCATCAACTTCTTCATTACCAACAACCTCATTGTCACCCGAAACGACCCTAGATGCACCCGGAAATAGGACTTCTCTATCCGCCCAACTAGGCAAAGGACATGATGGATCAAGTAGTCCTTGCCTAGCTAAGTGTAGGAGGGGTGGATATTGAGCCAAGTAAGCGTTTTTCCGATCCTCAAAGGCTTGCTTGTGCATTGCTTGCATGAGAAGAGTCACATAATCATTTCTTGCTTCAACCCCCTCGGGCTTGAACTCTTCGTACTCAAAAGGGTAAGGTGGTATGACAATGGAAGAGGAGGGCATTTCAAGTTCACCCTTTTGTTGTTGGATAATATACTCGGCCTCTTTAGAAAGGGGAAGTAGATAATTGGTCCGGTGGACGATTAGACGACAAATATTTGAAGGCAAAGTAAACGATTTAGCTTCACTAGTGAGCCATCCATACTTGGTGTCAAGAGGGTTATGGGCAACCCACTTGTACTTGTTTATCATATTATGCATATCAACAAGATGACCACCCTCCTTTGCTTCATACTTGCTATCCTTGTTGAAGTTAGGATCAAAGTATTTGGCTAGGATAGTAACTAAGCCGCCATTGACAATAACGGTAGTGCCTTTCTTCCCACAATCAATGTTGAGCCATCTATCTACCAAAAGCCTTAAAGAGTTGAAAGGCTTGGTGTGTACTCTCCCAATATTCAAAGCCGATTCAAGAAGAATAAAATCAAGTTTGGTGAAATGGTTGGTATCTTTCCTTGCAATAATGGTGTTTCCTATGACCTTGTGCCATACTCTTATGCCCGGATGGTGGACTAAAAGAGCACGACTCGCATGAAAGTCCTCAAATTTCCTTCCGGAAATTGCCTCCCAAAGAGGGTCGGGGTCATACTTTCCATAATTCTTGAAATAACTCGGTTCATCACTAAGACCCAAAATTTCACCCAATTCCCTAAAGGAAATGCATCTACTAACATTAGCTAGACGAAACTCGAGATTCTCCCTAGTCTCAACTTTGGTGACTTTCAAAGAACTCAAAAACTCCAAGGTAAGGGAGGGGTATGTCAATTCCTTTGTTTCAAACAATTTCTTCAACCCCATTGCTTTGAAAAAAGCTCTAGTTTGCTCAAGGACACCTAATTTATCTAAGGTATCTTCACAAATAAATTTGGTGGATTGAAGTGATTTCCTAGCAAACTTGGCAAAAGTATCTCTATGGGTTTTGGAAATAAAAGTTACCTCCGGATAATGCAAGAGTTGTTCGATTTCCGGAGTAGTAGATGTTGTTGCTCCCATAAAAGGTTGTTGTTGTTGTTGCACTTCCAAGTTTGGGGTTGCTACCACCATAGCCAATGCTTTCTTTGCTTGAGAGCCTTTTGCCTTTGTGAAAGTGTCTTTGGTGCCTTTGTTGCCTTTGTTGCTCCCTTAGTCTTTGCCATTGATGAATTAACCAAGAAAAGAATGAAAAATCTTCAATTAGTAGTGTACCCAAATCGATTTAAAGGTGAAAGGCTTTGCCTTTATGAATTCAAAAATCGACTCAAAGGTTGAAGATTTGTGCTTGGTTTTGATTGTTATTGGAAAAGGAGTGATTGATTTGTTGTTAGAAGGATGGTTTGATTTGATTTTGGTGAATGTAGTTGAGGGATTTTGTTTTTGTGATGGAGAGGATGAGGGTTTTGATGTTTTTGAGTAGTGTTATGAATGAATGAATGAATGAAGGTGGGAGGGGTTTTATAAAGACCGAAATTGTCGAACTGCAGGGGCAATCCGTGCGGTTTCTGCTCAAGACGGGCGGATTCTGCACTTTCGGGTTGGGAAAAACTCGCCTAAAGACGGGCGTATTCAAGAGAAGACGCTCGGATTCGCTGATACGGGACGGGCGGATTCTCCAGAAGACGGACGGATTTCAGTCCAGGAATTTTTCTTGTTTTCCTCAGCTTAGAAGACGGGCGTCTTCTTTTCAAGACGGACGGATTTTCAGAGACGGGCGGATTGCTGTTTAGGACACCCGGATTCTCTTACAGTCAAATTTTTTTCAAAATTCAGCTCAGAAGGACGTGCGTCTTCTACCCAGTACGCTCGGATTGTCTGAAGACGGGCGGATTCTCCTGAATCCGCTCGGATTCTACCCCATTGTACACGGATTCAGTTCCATCCGTGTACAATGCATTTCCCTTACCATTCTTCCATTCTTCTTCATATCTTGTGTTCTTCATTGTGGGGGCATTACTAGGCAAGGATAGCCTAGGCAATTGTCATCCCCACACTAAGGTAAAGCACTACACATCAATTGAAATTGTTAGTCCCTCCCTCACTTCTCTTAAACATGACAATTATCTTGATCAAAGTAAATAAAATAAATCCAAAGATGACAAAAATGCAATACAAGAATTGAAATGAGAGTTAGGGAGTTAGAAAAATTTACAAATGGTGGTTTAGGGAGGACTCCACCAAACTCTCATTCTTGATGAGATGTCAAGGGGGCATGTTCAAGGTGTTGTTGATGTTGCTCAACACCTTGAAGAAATAATCAAAAGCTTGTTCATTATCGTTATAAAGCTCTTCAATAGACCTTTGCCCTTGTTGTCGTTCTTGATCAATGACATTACCAATGTAGGGATTAAAAATCCCTTCAAATTCGTCGTCCCAAAGACCACAAACTTCATTAAGTTGATCATTGAAAATCTCTTGATTTGATGGAGACAACTCTCCCAATTTCTTCTCTTGGCCAATGAGGCCATCCTCTTCTTCTTTGCTTGATTTTGATGAGCTTTGCAAGCTCTCCTTGTCACAATTCACTTGCTCTTTGAATGGAGCATCTTCAATTTTCTTCTTCCATTGGAGTTCCGATTTCTTCCTCTCATCCTTTCGGCTATAATGATCAATCATGAAACACGGTTCATGCAAACGAGGAGCTCTCATAGTCTTGTCAAGATTAAAGGTTATGCTTTCATCTCCCACTTCTAGAGTGAGCTCACCATGTTTCACATCGATCACCGCACCCGCGGTGTGTAGGAAAGGTCTTCCTAGAATGATCGGAATGTTGGAATCTTCCTCCGTATCAACAATGACAAAGTCCACCGGGATGAAAAACTTCCCAATTCGCACGGGAACATCTTCCCATATCCCTAATGGTGTCTTCGTCGATCTATCGGCCATTTGGAGCGTGATATTGGTGCATTTAAGCTCTCCCATCCCCAACCTTTTACTTACCGAGTACGGCATAACACTCACACTAGCCCCTAGATCACATAAGGCTTTGTTGATCGTTGTGTCGCCAATGGTACACGGTATTGAGAAGCTTCCCGGATCCTTTAGTTTTGGAGGTGAACTCCCTTGAAGTATTGCACTACTCACCTTAGTGAAGGCGATAGTCTCAAGTTTCCGGATCGACTTCTTCTTTGTGAGGATATCTTTGATGTATTTCGCATAGGCTGGCACGTGATTGATTAATTCCGTGAAAGGAATCGAGACTTCCAAATTCTTCACAATTTCCATAAACTTTCCAAGTTGATCATCAAATTTGGGCTTGGCTTGACGACTTGGAAAAGGAAGTCTAATCACAACGGGCTCCTTCTCCTTGACCTTGTCTTCATTTTTCTTTGAACTTTCTTCCTTTGATGATTCTCCATCTTTGGAGTTTTGCACAATTTCTTCCTTATCACTAGCTTTCACAACTTCATCCTCAACTTGCTTCTTCGGTGCTTCATACCTTGTACCACTTCTCAAGTGAATGGCACTAACCGTTTCATGTCTTGGGGGATTACTTTGAGGTGGTAATTGCCCCTTTTGTCTTTGTGAGCTTGAAGATGCTAGTTGAGTCAATTGGGTTTCCAACATCTTGGTGTGAACTAGGATGTTGTTGATGGTTGTTTCCTTTGCTTGGCTATCTTTTTGCATTTGAGTGAAAAATTCTTGTTGATTCTTTTGCATTTGGAGGACCGCTTTTTGGACATCAAAGCCTTGGTCATTTTGGTGATTGTATGGATTTTGATTTTGGTAACCTTGGTTTTGATTGTAAAAGGGTCTTTGATTTTGGTTTCTCATGGGAGGTGGGGTGTATGTTGTTTGAGGGTTTTGAACATTTTGGCTTTTGTATGAGAGATTTGGATGGAATTTGGTGTTTTCATTGTAATAGTTGGAATAAGGGGTACCGCTCTTGTATGCTTGGAAAGCATTCACTTGTTCATTTGTTCCCCTACATTCACTTTGGTCATGTCCCAAAGTTCCACAATTCTCACATATCCCACTTGGGATTGATGAAGATGCCGTCATGGCATTAACATGATGCTTTGGTGATTTTGAGACTTCTTCAAGTCTAGCCATAGCTTTTTCAAACTTCAAATTGATTATGTCAATGTGAGCACTAAGTTGAGCACCCAATTGAGTAACGGAGTCCACTTCATGCTTTCCTCCTCTAGTAGCCTTGCGAGGTCTACTATATTGTGAGTTATGGACCGCCATTTCCTCAATCTTGTTCCATGTTTGATTGTCATCAACTTCGGTGAACATTCCATTTGATCCCATGTTGAGAATGTTGATACGTGCATTTTATATAGTCTTATTAGCCTATTTTATGCACGTATTTCTATGCTTTTATCGTGGTTTTATGCTACGAAATGCCCCGAATATGCTACTTTGGTTTGTTTTGTTTTATTTGCAGGAATGAACCCAAAAGTAGTGAAATCAAGCCTTTTATCATCCTTTTAGCATGCATTTGGAGGAAGAGTGAATTTAGAGTGGAAATGAAGCTATTTTGAGATGCGCATTGGAGTAAGGAAGTTAGGCGAGCCAAGAGAGTGCGTCAATTTGCTAGTTCCTGCTTGTAAGAGCCATATCTCGAGTTCTACAATAGATATTCAGGTGATTCCAAATGGAGATGAAAGTTTGTCCTTTTAGCTTTCCAATGCCACCGGAATCACCCTGTTTGACCAAGTAACGAAGAAATGGCAGCCGTTTGAAGTTCAGTGCGCGAAGCGGGAATTACATGGCGAGAATTGCTCGATCGAGAACTCTATTTGATCGAGAGCCCATTTGCTCGATCGAGAGCTACCTATTCTTGATCGAGTGATTAAAAGGAAAGAAGTCTTCGATCGAGAGGAATTGTTCTCGATCGAGAGGAATGCTAAGGAATATCACTCGATCGAGAGCCTTTAGTTAGTCGATCGAGTGGATTTTGCTGACGGGCTGGGCTTTTTAGTTAATTTCCGTCAATTAGGTTTAGCTAATCCTATTTTCTTATAAATAGGAAGTTAGTATGTCATTGTAAACTCTCTCACACATTATATACTCTCCCTTTCTCTCTGGTTCGAAACACGGCTACCCTTTCTCTTTGTCACTTTGCTCTTAATTTCCGGATCATTTATTTACGAGTAATTTCTCCCCCTTTCTCTCTTTAATTACTTAATGTTTATTGTTGTTCTTCTATTTCTTGCTTCCCTTTTAATTATGCATAGCTAAATTCCCTAGTATGTTAGGATTAGGGAAGCCGTGGTAGCATGTTTTAATTGTACTAAATAGATTAGCCCTGCGATAAGAATTGTATTAGGCAATTTAAGCGTTATCCGGTCGAATGAATGCATGCAGGAGACCATAAATTTAGTTAACCCGACCTAGATCGAAAGATTGGAAGGGAAGGCTTGCTTAATTACAATAGGGTATTGCAGTGAGGGCGAAAGTTAATTTGTTTACGCTCTAGGGCGGTTTAAGGACCGAAAGGTGACGACCATAGCTCTTCTTATCAATAGCCTAATCGCCTTAGTATTCATGATAGTATAAGATCGATAGGCGCCACGGTGGACCGACTCTTAGCATACTCCCTTTTCTCTTGCTGTTAATTTCTCTTTTTCATTTCCCTCGCTTTAGTCTCTAGTTAGTTAACAGAATCAATTCAACCCCCAATTGTGACATTTAGACAGATAAACGGACAAATAGATAGTACACCGCCTCCCTGTGGAGATCGACCCTACTTACCGCTGACTTCTGTTAGTTGTACTTAGGTATTTATTTTTGGTGTAGAAACGACCGCATCAAATTTTGGCGCCGTTGCCGGGGAGGCAATCTATTTATTTATTTGTTTAATTTTATCTGTTTTTAGCCTCAAGGGATTTTTCCCTTGAGGCAGTTCTGATCTTTTTCCTTGAGTGCTGTTTTGATAGGCCTTACAGGTACTACCTAGACAGTTCTAGGTGAAAGACAGTCAAAGGGAAGGCTTGAGTACCTTTGACCCATCACCGATGTCCCATTATATGGAACAGCCGGTGATCTGCTACGGGAGATGTGGTTCTGCTGAGCACAATGCAGCTGTAGTTGTGCCGCCACATCTACCCTATCAATGGCCGCCGCAACAAGATCCCCTTGATATACAAGAAGAAGACATTGCGGAGCTGAAATCCTTGATGGAGACTCTTGCATTCCAAGCACAAGAATATGTCTCGCGAGTTGATAAGCTCGAGTCTGTAGTTGCTCAGCTAGCAGCTGAGATGGAAGAAGAAGAGATCGCGGAGCTGACATATTCAATGGTAACGCTTGTATCACAAATGCAAGAGAGTAATAAAAATATGGACGCTCGATTCCATGAGCTTGAATCTGTAGTTGCTCAGATAGCAGCTGAGATGCAAGAAGAAGAAGTATACCTTGCTGAGAGCGGTTCTTCCCCTGAGGACACCGTATTACCCAATGCTGAGGAAGACTTCTATGACTCGGATGACGAGTTTCTATCATATTTCACTGCCCCACACGAGGATTTCAGCGCTGTACAGGAGGAATCACTCGATCGAGTGACCTATATTAGTCTATCGAGTGATTTTCCAGGAGAGACTGCTCGATCGAGTGGAAATCAGGAGGAAACTGCTCGATCGAATGAAGATTCTACTCGATCGAGTAGTTTGGCCATTGGGAGCTTTGGTTCTTCATTTTGGTTTGATTTTGATGACGATTTCGATAACGATAATGGATACGGTGAATCTTCCCTATTCAAGGCCGAGTTGGATGCACTTGAGGCTGCGATTTACGGGACGAATTCCACTAAGGAGGGTGTCAAAGAGGCAGCTGAGTCGGTAATTGCTCCTAGCACGGAAGAGGTAATATCTTCCTTTGTCGATGATTCCGTCATTGAGAGTGACCGACCCGAGGTAGTAAACGATAATTTATTTATTGCTTGTTTTAATAGTAAATTGCCTCAGTTGACTTTTGCTGCGCATCCCAATGCTTTACCCCTTCCCAATAGGTCGTATAATTTGACGATTTTTCACCGTCCTTATCATTTTAATTTCGCTAATCTGAATTGGAGCCCTACTTTATTGACAATTGCTCCCGCGCTCCTATATTTCGTGGATAAATTTAGGAGCTCCCATAGGAAATTTGTTAGACTTAAACGGTTTTATATTTTAATTTCCTATTCTGTTATTCCACTTTTGTGCTACTTATGCTTTTGTGTAGCACATGCGCAGCTATTTGACAGGTTGCTGCGCGCTTTGAGCTGTTTTGATTGTGACTAATTTGAGTGCCTCGAAGAAAAGGAGGTCGAGCTGGGACCTGACTGAAGCTAGCGCTACCCGGGAGGCAACCCGGCGATTTTATTTTGCTTTTGTTTAATTTCAGTTGTAATAAATGGTTTTTATACCATAGACGGTCTCAGTTAAGCTTGTCTTTGTTAGTTGCGGGCTGTTTACATTGCGTTTTTGCAGGAAATACTTTGAGGATCCCTCGATCGAGTAGTTTTTGTACTCGATCGAGCACTTTTGCTGCCAAATCCATTCGATCGAGCATTTCCTCTACTCGATCGACCACCTGCAAAAGGAGAACCACTCGATCGACCTAGTTACCTTTCGATCGAGCAGTTTTAGACGCCCATGTTACTCGATCAGCCACTATTCCTCTTGATCGAGTGTTATTGACTTGGATTAGCTTAATGAGATGGTTTTCCGGGCCCTTAGCAACCTCCCATTTCATGGTCGGTTTGGGGAGGTCCCTTATTTCGCGTATTTTGTGAGTTTTTCCGCATTCACTCTCTTTCTCTTTCAGTTTGCATTTCCTTTCCTTGTTTTGGTACAATGGGGGCATTGTACAGTTTGGTTTGGGGAGGTTATGCATCCATATCTATGTCTGCATCTTGTTTTTATTGCATTTCAGTAATCATGTTTAATTTTATGCTTGCATTGTTGTTTATTTTCATATAAAATATAAAATCACATAAAAATTTGAAAAATTGAAAATTTCAAAAATATTCACGTTTATTTTAGCATATAGGTCGAGTCGGAACGGTAGATTTCCATGATGAAATTGCACTGCAACTGTCTTTTTGCTTAAGCCTTGCATTGAACTTTTATCTTTTAGCCTTGTCTTATTGCATATCTACGAGTTAATGTTAAAATTTAGCTGAACGAATAGACTTGACCTGAAATTTTGGCAACCTACTTATAATTTCTAAGGATTAGAGCTTATAAACTGGTGTCATTTGTGACCAGTTTCATGTAGGATTGTGAGTAGTTACTCCTTGCATAACATGTTCATCAATTTGCACGAATATGAAATTCAATTGCTCTTTGCCTTCATACATTCGGGTTAGTGGTTGGTGTCACATGCAGGGAGGTGCTTACATTTTCCCTTTCTTTCATTTTTACCCATAAACTCCACATTAGCCAAATTTGCCAGTTGACCCTTAGCTACATCCAAATTTAGCCTGCCTTGTCAAGCTAGTTTAGATTGTTTTGCGGTATATTTCCTATTGTATCAAATATTGGCGCATATTCTATTGAATTGGAGTTGGTAATTTATGAAGAAAAGGAGGAGGATGAAAAAATAAAACGTGAAAAAGAAAAAAAAAAAGGGAGAAGTTGAAGAAAAAAATTCGAAGAAGAAGAAAAAAAAAAACCGAAGAAATAGAAAAAAAAAAAAGAAAGGAAAAATTTGAAAAAAGAGATGTTGTTTGTTGATTAGACGGTTTCACTCCTATGCTCTATCTTATATCATTTGAGGAGTATTATCAGTTTGGTTTGGTGAGATTTATGCCAATTGAAGGGCATGTGCTTAATTCATAATTGCTTAAGAATCGGATGTTGATATATGGTTTTGTTTAGGTACTAGCTTGATCACCTATACCTCCACATTCCCATAACATGTTTTGCCTTTTCTTACCCATTGCCTCACTTTACCATATTTTTGTAAGCCCTCAGCTGTGACAGGACCTTGTTTGGTTGGAATGTATGTTTGGTAGCTAGAATTGTCTATCATATTAGTTGCATGCATGTTTATGTGGGTCGTAGTTTAGGTGAGCGACTATTTTTCTTTCTCTCTTACATTCATATGCTACCCTTTGCTTCACGAGAGAAGAGTGACCCGTGAGAGTCCATTATTAAAGGTCTTGCAAGGTCGACGGTTCAGCTTTATTATAAACATCTTACAACTCGTTTGCATTTGACTGTCTTGCTATAAGTATTTAGTTAGCTTGCATTAAATTGGCTTAAGTGGGCATTTGTAGCTAGCTCTGAGTTATCTTTTTCCGTTCCATTAGTTGCATTTTAGTTTACTCGAGGACGAGTAAAGGTTTGGTTTGGGGAGATTTGATACGTGCATTTTATATAGTCTTATTAGCCTATTTTATGCACGTATTTCTATGCTTTTATCGTGGTTTTATGCTACGAAATGCCCCGAATATGCTACTTTGGTTTGTTTTGTTTTATTTGCAGGAATGAACCCAAAAGTAGTGAAATCAAGCCTTTTATCATCCTTTTAGCATGCATTTGGAGGAAGAGTGAATTTAGAGTGGAAATGAAGCTATTTTGAGATGCGCATTGGAGTAAGGAAGTTAGGCGAGCCAAGAGAGTGCGTCAATTTGCTAGTTCCTGCTTGTAAGAGCCATATCTCGAGTTCTACAATAGATATTCAGGTGATTCCAAATGGAGATGAAAGTTTGTCCTTTTAGCTTTCCAATGCCACCGGAATCACCCTGTTTGACCAAGTAACGAAGAAATGGCAGCCGTTTGAAGTTCAGTGCGCGAAGCAGGAATTACGCGCTGAGAATTGCTCGATCGAGAACTCTATTTGATCGAGAGCCCATTTGCTCGATCGAGAGCTACCTATTCTTGATCGAGTGATTAAAAGGAAAGAAGTCTTCGATCGAGAGGAATTGTTCTCGATCGAGAGGAATGCTAAGGAATATCACTCGATCGAGAGCCTTTAGTTAGTCGATCGAGTGGATTTTGCTGACGGGCTGGGCTTTTTAGTTAATTTCCGTCAATTAGGTTTAGCTAATCCTATTTTCTTATAAATAGGAAGTTAGTATGTCATTGTAAACTCTCTCACACATTATATACTCTCCCTTTCTCTCTGGTTCGAAACACGGCTACCCTTTCTACTGTCACTTTGCTCTTAATTTCCGGATCATTTATTTACAGTAATTTCTCCCCCTTTCTCTCTTTAATTACTTAATGTTTATTGTTGTTCTTCTATTTCTTGCTTCCCTTTTAATTATGCATAGCTAAATTCCCTAGTATGTTAGGATTAGGGAAGCCGTGGTAGCATGTTTTAATTGTACTAAATAGATTAGCCCTGCGATAAGAATTGTATTAGGCAATTTAACTGTTATCCGGTCGAATGAATGCATGCAGGAGACCATAAATTTAGTTAACCCCGACCTAGATCGAAAGATTGGAAGGGAAGGCTTGCTTAATTACAATAGGGTATTGCAGTGAGGGCGAAAGTTAAGCTGTTTACGCTCTAGGGCGGTTTAAGGACCGAAAGGTGACGACCATAGCTCTTCTTATCAATAGCCTAATCGCCTTAGTATTCATGATAGTATAAGATCTGATAGCTGCCACGGTGGACCGACTCTTAGCATACTCCCTTTTCTCTTGCTGTTAATTTCTCTTTTTCATTTCCCTCGCTTTAGTCTCTAGTTAGTTAACAGAATCAATTCAACCCCCAATTGTGACATTTAGACAGATAAACGGACAAATAGATAGTACACCGCCTCCCTGTGGAGATCGACCCTACTTACCGCTGACTTCTGTTAGTTGTACTTAGGTATTTATTTTTGGTGTAGAAACGACCGCATCAAATGTTCCTTGAATCTTCATATAAACCATTCCAAAATTGTTGTACCAAGAACCATTCGCTAAGTCCATGGTGAGGACATGAGCGACAAATTCCCTTGAACCGCTCCTAAGCTTCATACAAAGATTCTTCATCCCTTTGCTTAAAACCCGTAATTTGAGCTCTTAGCATGTTAGTCTTTTCCGGTGGGTAGAATTTTTTGTAGAAAGCTAGAGCCAACTTCTTCCAAGAATCAATTCCGAGAGTGGCCTTATCAAGGCCCTTCAACCATTGCTTCGCGGTGCCAATTAGAGAAAAAGGAAATAAGACCCATCGAATTTGGTCTTGAGTTACACCGGTTTGAGAAATCGCATCACAATAGTCGCAAAAGGTTTCCATATGAGAATGAGGGTCTTCACTAGGCATCCCCCCAAATTGGCTCCTTTCGACCAATTGGATAAAGGCGGATTTGGCAATAAAATTTCCGGTTAGATGTTGTGGTGTGGGAGTACCATTGGGTAGGTTCTCCTCGGTGGGTACGGAATGTGATGAAAACTTAGGCATTGTAGGTTGATTTTGGGGGGTATTGTGTAATGGGTTCTCCTCACCTTCTCTTGCAAAAGGGTTGATGAACTCAATAGTTGGTTGAACAACCTCACTAATACCTCTCAAATTCATCCTAGCAAGTCTCCTATTGTTTGTTAAGGTTCTTTCAATTTCACGATCAAAAGGTAACAAATCACCTTGTGATCTTCTAGACATGCAAAATATCAAACAACTTAAAAACAATTAGAACAAACCTTGAGGAGTTTTACTTCCCCAAGGCAAAGAAAAGACACAACTAGTAACAATATAAAGAAATCTAAATCAAGCTAACACCATCCCCGGCAACGGCGCCATTTTTGATCGGTCCGTTTCGTGTTCACAAATAGAAAGATGTGGTCGTTGGGTCACGTCCGAATCAAAACACAATTTATAGCTTCACAAACAACTCTACAATTAGTAAAGAGGCAAGTAAAGGTCGGATCCCAAGGGACGGGAATTGAGATGAGATTTCAATTGAAACTAGTGGTGTCTTAGGGGTGTCACAAATTGGGTTGATGTAGAAGACCACTAACTAAAATAGCAATGTAAATAAACAAGCAAGATGAATAAAAAGGGTTGTAAACAATTGATAAAAAGCACTAGGGTGTCATGGGGTCATAGGGGAATCATGGAAATTGATCATACAAACATGTTCTCAAATTATAAGTAAGCAATTATTGTTGTGATGGATTGAGTTGGGTTATATCTTACAATCCTATGAAAGTTTGGGTCCCGGAGCCGAATCGATTAGATTTTACAACACCTACAAGTCGACTTAATCTTCCCTACTCAATAAGATGCATGGTCTAATGAGACTCGAGTTGGTTTATGTCTTACAAGTCTCATTGAAAAGATAGGTGATGGTGGTAAATGCAAGGATTCATAGGCTTAGCATTTCATCAAACATAACATGTGCATGAGTTGAGATCAAAACAAGCAAGCAAATAAAACATGAAAGCATATTAATTTAAGCATGAATCATTCCCCATGTTGGTTTCCTCTAATCACCCATTAACCCTAGCTAAGAGACTACTCACTCATTATCATGTTGATCATGCTAGCAAGGTTGTCAATCATACCAACAAAATGAAACATGATGAATAAATAAAAGTAATTAACAATAATAAAAAAGGGATTAAGAGAATTATACCTACTAATGATTCCAATAATAAAGCCAAAATAAAAGAAGTACTTGATGCTTGATTGAGAGGTTGTCAATCTCCCAATAATAACCCAAATAATCTTCAATTACCCAAAATAAAAGATGAACAAAAGAGAGATTAAGGAAATAAAACTTGTATTAAAACTTGATTAATTGTTGATTACAAAACTAAAGAGAGATTTTGATTGATATTAACTACTCTAATTATTGATGAGAAGAACATGCTCTTCTAATTAGACTAATGGGGTATTTATAGTGGAAATTAGGAGGATGCATTAGGGTTAACTAAGGGCTAAACTAGTAATTACACTTTTTAGATTGAGCAGGGAGGAGCCGGTATTTTTCGAAGGAAGGGCTTCTTGCTTTGTAACTTGGAGAAGGGGAAATCGCGCTGTAGAGGAATCAGAGCGGATCAGGGTCGTGACGGGCGGATTCTGGCGAAGGAACACGAGCGCATTCAAGAGAATCCGGGCGGATTGTGGTGGCTAAACCCGAGCGTCTTGGTGGAAAACCGCACGGATTGTGCAGGTGGAGGACGGCCGGATTGTGGTCAATCCGCACGGATTGTGCCTCAGCAAGATTTCTTCTTCTTTTCTTCCCTTTTCTTCATAAATTCCTTGGGGATTTCCTTGGGGACTCAAGGATCCTTTCTCAACATTGCTCATTTACTATCATATGTACAAAGGCCTTCTAATCTTGTCTCTCCTTGATGCTTGGTCATTGAATTCGATCAATTTAGTCTCGTTTTGCCATGAAAATGCAAGATTCTTACTCCTTTCCTACCAAGGGATCAAAATCTCAAAGAATATGCAAAACAAAAAACTAAAGATAATAAATGACCCAAATATGCACTAAAAAGCATGGGAACAAGGCTAATTCGGGGGCTAAATATGCGCTAATTATGGTCGCATCACTGAGTCGAAAATAGGGCAACTAGAGGAAGTCTGTGTTACCTACGCAGAGAGCAGTTTTTCCCACGAAGAAACCATGTTGCCTGATGCTGATGATGATTTCTATGACTCGAATTACAAAGTTCTATCATATAGTGACGCTTCAGACGAAGATTCATGCACAGTACAGCAAGAATCACTCGATCGAGTGACATTTATTAGTCGATCGAGTGAAATACCTGAAGAAAGGTTCGATCGAGCAGAAAATTCCACTCGATCGAACAACTGCTTAAAGGGAGTACTCAATCGAGCTGTTCCAGATGCTCGATCGAGTGATTATCAAGAGGAGAGTCCTCGATCGAGTAATAATTCTGCTCGATCGAGTGGTTTGGCCAGTGAGAGCAATGATTTGTTACTTGGGTTCGTTTTAGACGACAATTTTGAGGATGACAACGGTTATGGTGAGTCTCCCCTATTCAAAGCCGAGTTGGATGCTTTAGTGAGGGCGAAAGTTAAGCTAATAGCATTTTAGGGCGAATTGAGACCGAAAGGAGATATTCATTGCCCCTTAGACCGACACATCGACTGATCTGTGACCTTAACTGCGATTGACTGACGTTCATTGATGACCCGAAATCCTAGTTCCCTCTTTCTTCTGCTAATTTCTCTTGTCTTTATTTCTCTTGCCTTAGTCTCTTTAGTTTAGTTAAAACAACTAAAACCCCCATTAGTGACATTAGACAGACCGAGTAGACAAGTGAATAGTGACCGCCTCCCTGTGGAGATCGACCCTACTTACCGCTGACTTCTGTTAGTAGTATCTAGGTATTTTATTTTTGGTACAGAAACGACCGTATCAAATTTTGGCGCCGTATCAAAAAGAAAGAAAAAGATGTTGTTTGATGAGACGGTTTCGCTCCTATGCTTTATCTGTATCTTTTGAGGAGTATTTTCAGTTCGGTTTGGTGAGTTTTGTGCCAAATGAAGGGCACTCGTGCTTAAATCTATAATTGAGTTGGAAATGGATGTTGTCACATGGTTTTGTTTAGGTACTAGCTTGGCCGCCTATACCTCCACATTCCCATAAAATGTTTTGCCTTTTCTTACCCATTGCCTCACTTTGCCATATTTTTGTAAGCCCTCGGCTGTGACAGGACCTTGTTTGGTTGGAATGTATGTATGGTGATTAGAATTGTCTATCATATTAGTTGCATGCATGTTTATGTGGGTCGTAGTCTAGGTGAGCGACTATATTTCTTTCTGTCTTACATCCATATGTTCACCCTTTGCTTCATGAGAGAAGAGTGACCCGTGAGAGTCCAATATTAAAGGTCTTGCAAGGTCGACGGTTCAGCTTTATTATAAACATCTTATAACTCGTTTGCATTTGACTGTTTGCTATAAGTGTTAGTTTGCTTGCATTAAATTAGTTTAAGTGGGCATTTGTAGCTAGCTCTGAGTTATCTTTTCCGTTCCATTAGTTTGCATTTAGTTTACTCGAGGACGAGTAAAGGTTTGGTTTGGGGAGATTTGATACGTGCATTTTATATAGTCTTTTTAGGCCTTTTTATGCACGTATTTCTATGTTATTATCGTGGTTTTATGCTACGAAATGCCCCGAATATGCTACTTTGGTTTGTTTTGTCTTATTTGCAGCAATGGACCAGAAAGTAGTGAAATCGAGTCGTTTATTGTCCGTTTTGCATGCATTTGGAGGAAGAGTGAATTTGGAGTGGAAATATTGCGGTCTTGGGATGCGTGAAGCCATTTCGGGAGCTAAAAGACAAGTCAAAGCTGAAACTAACGAGATTATGAGCTGCTGAAGTTAGTTTTCACTCGATCGAGTACTTTACTAGTCGATAGAGTGGTTTTAGATGGAATAATAGGTCGATCGAGTATTTCTTTTACTCGATCGAAAGGTTGCAATTTAGTGTTTACTCGATCGAGTAGATATTCTACTCGATCGAAAGGTTTGAGTCTTATTCTGCTCGATCGAGTAGTTTTAAATCACTCGATCGAGTGGAATCGCTTATGGGCTTGGGCTTTTTGTTTTATTTCGTCATTAGGTTTAATAAACTCGTCTCCTCTATAAATAGGACGACGATAGAACATGTTTGGGGGTTCGGACGCTGCTTTTCCTCTGCTTCTTTCTTCTCTTATTTCCGGATCATTATTTCTGTAATTTATTCTTTCCCTTTACTCTTATTTAGCGCCTATTTCTTCTTTATCTCTCCCTTTTATTCTTGTTTCCTATTTATTTATGTCTAGCTAATTTCTCTGCTAGGATTAGGTGATTCAATGGATGAATGTTAGTTGCTGATTAGGTTTATAGGTTGTCGTTGTTGTTTTAGTCTATGTTGTTAATCATTGCTATAATTATATCCTGCTAGTTGAATCGATGCAATTAGCATTTTAATTCTGGTAAGCCTTGACCTAGACCGGAAGGTTCGAAAGGGTGAGACCTGCAGTGAACAATATGATGCTTTAGTGAGGGCGGAAGTTAAACTAATAGCATTTTAGGGCGAATTGAGACCGAAAAGAGATATTCATTGCCCCTTAGACCGACACATCGACTGATCTGTGACCTTAACTGCGATTGACTGACGTTCATTGATGACCCGAAATCCTAGTTCCCTCTTTCTTCTGCTAATTTCTCTTGTCTTTATTTCTCTTGCCTTAGTCTCTTTAGTTTAGTTAAAAGAACAAAAACCCCCATTAGTGACATTAGACAGACCGAGTAGACAAGTGAATAGTGACCGCCTCTCTGTGGAGATCGACCCTACTTTCCGCTGACTTCTGTTAGTAGTATCTAGGTATTTTATTTTTGATACAGAAACGACCGTATCAAATTTTTGCGCCGTTGCCGGGGAGGCAACTATTTATTTATTTGTTTAATTCTGTCTGTTTTTAGCCTCAAGGGATCTTTCCCTTGAGGCCGTTCTAATCTTTTTCCTTAGTGCTGTTTTGATAGGCCTTACAGGTTCCACCTAGACAGTTCTAGGTAAAAGATCGTCAAAGGGAAGGCTTGAGTACCTTTGACCCGTCACCTATGTCCCATTATATGCGCGCGCAGTGATTTCTCTTTGGAGATGTGGTCTTCTTTGAGCACAATGCGGCTTTTTGCATGGAGAAAATGACGCGGTCTACGAGTTCAGGCTTTGGGGACGAGCTAGCCATTCTTCTGTAGTTGTGCCGCCACCTCTACCCTATCAACGGGGCTACCAACAGCCTCCGTTTGTCTGGCCACCACGACAAGAAGCTCCTCCCCCTGATAGGCAGAAAGAAGAGATTGCGGAGCTGATATCTTTGATGAAGGAACTTGCACTCAAAAGGTAAGAACATGATAGACATTTTTTTACGCAAATTGATGAGCTCGAGTCTGAAATAGCTCAGTTAGCTGCTGAGTCAAAAATTGGGCAACTAGAGGAAGCCTGCGTTACCTACGCAGAGAGCAGTTTTTCCCACGAAGAAACCATGTTCCCTGATGCTGATGATGATTTCTATGACTCGAATTACGAAGTTCTATCATATAGTGACGCTTCAGACGAAGATTCATGTACTGTACAGCAAGAATCACTCGATCGAGTGACATTTATTTGTCGATCGAGTGAAATACCTGAAGAAAGGTTCGATCGAGCAGAAAATTCCACTCGATCGAAACACTGCTTAAAGGTAGTACTCAATCGAGCTGTTCCAGATGCTCGATCGAGTGATTATCAAGAGGAGAGTCCTCGATCGAGTAATAATTCTGCTCGATCGAGTGGTTTGGCCAGTGAGAGCAATGATTTGTTACTTGGGTTCGTTTTAGACGACAATTTTGAGGATAACAACGGTTATGTTGAGTCTCCCCTATTCAAAGCCGAGTTGGATGCTTTAGTGAGGGCGAAAGTTAAGCTAATAGCATTTTAGGGAGAATTGAGACCGAAAGGAGATATTCATTGCCCCTTAGACCGACACATCGACTGATATGTGACCTTAACTACGATTGACTGACGTTCATTGATGACCCGAAATCCTAGTTCCCTCTTTCTTCTGCTAATTTCTCTTGTCTTTATTTCTCTTGCCTTAGTCTCTTTAGTTTAGTTAAAACAACTAAAACCCCCATTAGTGACATTAGACAGACCGAGTAGACAAGTGAATAGTGACCGCCTCCCTGTGGAGATCGACCCTACTTACCGCTGACTTCTGTTAGTAGTATCTAGGTATTTTATTTTTGGTACAGAAACGACCGTATCAAATTTTGGCGCCGTATCAAAAAGAAAGAAAAAGATGTTGTTTGATGAGACGGTTTCGCTCCTATGCTTTATCTGTATCTTTTGAGGAGTATTTTCAGTTCGGTTTGGTGAGTTTTGTGCCAAATGAAGGGCACTCGTGCTTAAATCTATAATTGAGTTGGAAATGGATGTTGTCACATGGTTTTGTTTAGGTACTAGCTTGGCCGCCTATACCTCCACATTCCCATAAAATGTTTTGCCTTTTCTTACCCATTGCCTCACTTTGCCATATTTTTGTAAGCCCTCGGCTGTGACAGGACCTTGTTTGGTTGGAATGTATGTATGGTGATTAGAATTGTCTATCATATTAGTTGCATGCATGTTTATGTGGGTCGTAGTCTAGGTGAGCGACTATATTTCTTTCTCTCTTACATCCATATGTTCACCCTTTGCTTCATGAGAGAAGAGTGACCCGTGAGTGTCCAATATTAAAGGTCTTGCAAGGTCGACGGTTCAGCTTTATTATAAACATCTTATAACTCGTTTGCATTTGACTGTTTGCTATAAGTGTTAGTTTGCTTGCATTAAATTGGTTTAAGTGGGCATTTGTAGCTAGCTCTGAGTTATCTTTTCCGTTCCATTAGTTTTCATTTAGTTTACTCGAGGACGAGTAAAGGTTTGGTTTGGGGAGATTTGATACGTGCATTTTATATAGTCTTTTTAGGCCTTTTTATGCACGTATTTTTATGTTATTATCGTGGTTTTATGCTATGAAATGCCCCGAATATGCTACTTTGGTTTGTTTTGTCTTATTTGCAGGAATGGACCAGAAAGTAGTGAAATCGAGTCGTTTATTGTCCGTTTTGCATGCATTTGGAGGAAGAGTGAATTTGGAGTGGAAATATTGCTGTCTTGGGATGCGTGAAGCCATTTCGGGAGCTAAAAGACAAGTCAAAGCTGAAACTAACGAGATTATGAGCTGCTGAAGTTAGTTTTCACTCGATCGAGTACTTTACTAGTCGATCGAGTGGTTTTAGATGGAATAATAGGTCGATCGAGTATTTCTTTTACTCGATCGAAAGGTTGCAATTTAGTGTTTACTCGATCGAGTAGATATTCTACTCGATCGAAAGGTTTGAGTCTTATTCTGCTCGATCGAGTACTTTTAAACCACTCGATCGAGTGGAATCGCTTATGGGCTTGGGCTTTTTATTTTATTTCGTCATTAGGTTTAATAAACTTGTCTCCTCTATAAATAGGACGACGATAGAACATGTTTGGGGGTTCGGACGCTGCTTTTCCTCTGCTTCTTTCTTCTCTTATTTCCGGATCATTATTTCTGTAATTTATTCTTTCCCTTTACTCTTATTTAGTGCCTATTTCTTCTTTATCTCTCCCTTTTATTCTTGTTTCCTATTTATTTATGTCTAGCTAATTTCTCTGCTAGGATTAGGTGATTCAATGGATGAATGTTAGTTGCTGATTAGGTTTATAGGTTGTCGTTGTTGTTTTAGTCTATGTTGTAAATCATTGCTATAATTGTATCCTGCTAGTTGAATCGATGCAATTAGCCTTTTAATTCTGGTAAGCCTTGACCTAGACCGGAAGGTTGGAAAGGGTGAGACATGCAGTGAACAATAGGATGCTTTAGTGGGGGCGAAAGTTAAGCTAATAGCAATTTTGGGGCGAATTGAGACTGAAAGGAGATATTCATTGCCCCTTAGACCGACACATCGACTGATCTGTGACCTTAACTGCGATTGACTGACGTTCATTGATGACCCGAAATCCTAGTTCCCTCTTTCTTCTGCTAATTTCTCTTGTCTTTATTTCTCTTGCCTTAGTCTCTTTAGTTTAGTTAAAACAACTAAAACCCCCATTAGTGACATTAGACAGACCGAGTAGACAAGTGAATAGTGACCGCCTCCCTGTGGAGATCGACCCTACTTACCGCTGACTTCTGTTAGTAGTATCTAGGTATTTTATTTTTGGTACAGAAACGACCGTATCAGAGATGACTAGTCGATCACATAGGCATACTGTTAGGAACACTTTGTCGGGCCTAATGACCGCTTATAGAGTTCTGGCAAATTTATATAGCCTGGTCGTGGCGAGAGCTACTATAGTATTCTAATGAGTCAATTCTTTGACTAAAGACTGTTCGCCTAAGGTGGTACAGTTTCAGATTAACTTTGATTTATGTTACTACGACCTTCGTAAATGGGGTCAAATGGGCATATTTTAGGTTATGATGGCTGTGGCTAGTCGAAGGGAATAGTGCGATAGGAATTGTCCACCCCTTGTCAGGGTTAAAACAATATCTCAGGGCCACTCGAGGAGTAATGAACTGGAAATGCGTGGCCACGCTAGGAAGGTATCTATGGTAGATAATTCCGGTCAATCAGTTATTCTCCAGATAGAGGAAACCACTCTCGATGTGATCACTTGCAAGTACGACCCGAAAGACACCTTGCATTGAGTGGGAGATAGTAATAGGACAAGAGAATTGGTGACGCACACTTGTCGAGGACAAGTGGGAGATTGTTGGAATAAGTGTCCTCTGACAATAATGCGTTCACAATTGTCGATCTTGATGATCACATGTTTAAATCTCATGTTTAAGAATACAAGAGGGAAAGTAATATTTTACAGTCAACTGGTCCACACATATCGGTAATGATTGGTTGACTAGAGTTTGACATTACTGTCGTGCGACGGTGGTGATCAGTTGATCCCCTTAGGTCATACCTATAGGGAAATACTCTTAATTGATCATTTAATTAATCGTATGCCGATACGAGTTAATTAAATTGCTTAAAAATTGACGGATGACTTTGTGAGTAAAATTAACGTGACTCATTGTAATTCGATTAAATGAGATACGGTCTAAGTAATCGAATTATTTTATTACTTAGATTAAATTATTGTTTACGAAACAATTGAAACGGATTGAATAATTTATTATAAATTCAAGTTGTTGAAATCTGTAATTCGATAAACCATTGTGGTACAAGTAATCAAGAATTACTAGTTAAATTTTGTATGTGACATATTTTATTAATATGTTGATTTTTAATATGTTAAAAATACATTATAGTGTTACATGTCATGTAACATGTGACACATGACAAAATTGACAAATGACAAAATAAAATGGACCTCCCATTTTATGTATGTGTGCCGAAAATGGAGGGAGTATAAGAGTTTATATTGTGTTGTTTATTTTAATTGGAAACATAATAATTATACTCTACTCATAGCCATGCAACCCTATAGCTTTTGTGAAGAGCAACTTTTGCATGTATTGGCCTAAAATACTCCCCCCTCTAACCGGTTTTTGATGAGAGAAGCCAAGGGTTTTCCTCTATAATTATTCATTACTTTACTTAATATTTTCTAGTGTTAGAAGATATTGATTAACTCTCTACAATTTGTGAAACATTTTAGAGAAAGAAAACTCATAAAAACACTCCTCTCTTGACCGAAATACAAGAGAACAAAAACACAATTTTGTGTCCAATTTTAAGTAATATTAGTATTATTACTAGCTCATAATAATATTAGTCATTAAGGGTGTTCCTTGGGTATAAGCTTTTGGGAGAGGTTCTAATTTGAACCTTTTTTCATCCATTGTTGGAAAGCTCAAGAACTAACAAGTAGGAGATCTTGTTGGTGCCCATAAATCCGAAACACCAATGTAAGAAGTGACGATTTCTTCTCTACCTTGTTTTATGTTTGCATGCATAAGATCTTGTTTTAATTTTATGACTAAATTAAACTATCATACTATGAATATGTATACTAATGAGATTAATGAATCCCAACAGAACCGTACCGGCCGGTCTATACCCGGGAAAATCCGGTCCAAGACTGTTGGGGTTAGTGTCCTTAACAGTTAGTGCAAGGACTTATAAACCTCTAAAAAGGATCAAAGGGTATACTTTGTATCATAATCAGTTGATCCACGTTTATCAATAACGGTTGGCTTGCTAGATAAGTTTGACGTTATTGTCATACAGATGGCGGTGATCAACTGGTCCCTAAAAGTCACACCTATAGGATACGTCTTGAGTGACGTGACGGTATGAAAATACAGTCATGTAGATGCCAAATTTGACTAACCAGTTAGTCTGAGTTATTTGACTAATAATTAGTCAAAATGTGATGGTGAGATATTATATTTAATACGGATTAAATATCATGAGCTAAAGGCGAATTAACCAGTTAAGTCGTAAATTTAAATATAAGCGTTTTATATTAAATGTATATTGAATATAATTATACAATACTGTTTTGTCGGACATGTATTAATAATTCAACTAACCCGTATTATTAGTTGATGCCTTAATTTCCGATAACCGATAACAGTTTATAATGAAACCGCGTCGTATACATTTAGTAAGCTATGGACCGGACCGCAAGTTTAAGTGAAGAGAAAATGAAAAGCCCAAATGGGCTCCTCTCACTCGGTTTGGCCGAGACACACAAGGACAAAAGGAGAGCTTCTCCTCTTTGTCTAACCTAATTCATTTTTGCAAAATAATTAGGGTTTTTGGGAATTGTGCCTCCTAAATTCCGGATCTCTCATCCAACACAAATTCACAAAAAACTAATCCCCTCGATATTGCAAGCCAATTAGGGGATTGTCTCTAGCACAAGGGCATTACTCGGACATCTTGGGTGCATCGTTTAGGAGGAGATTTGCTTTAATCTCTCATTGCCTTATTGCACTAGGACCGAAGGTTATTTCTACATCTTTGTCGTTTCTTTATGTTTATCGTTTTATGACAATATTCACATGTAAATTTTGCGTTATAATCCTATAATTAAAGGGCATTATACGGATATTACCCTTCAAGTGGTATCAGAGCCAGGCCACGTAAATTTTTATATGTGTTTTTCATTAAACGATTTTGAAAACGATGAATTTTGTTCAATAAAGGCCACGGCTGCCTCCTTTTTGGTCTCGGCATTTATAAAAAAATGCTGCGTTTTTTTTTGTTTTTGTGCTCTTGGGATCCGTGTCAAGTTCACACGGTGATGGTTGTTTATTTTTCCGATCTTTGCATATTGTCTATGTAATCGATATTCATCGCTACATGTTAAAGATCGATCAAAATTTTTGCATAAAATTTCGTGAGGCATCATTGTTTGTCTCGGCTGGTTTAATTTTTAATTACACGGCCTGTTTTTTTTTGGGGAACCGTGTCATGCTTACACGGTTGCTTTGTCGTTTTTGGTTCATTTTTCGTTTTGTTCTTAGCGATTTGTTGTTTTAAACGATAATTACAACAATAAGTGAAGAACATGTCAATTGTATTTTTGTTTTAATCCGGATTAGAGTAAATTGCAATTGTGTTTTAATCAAACCGTTTTGTTTTGATCTTTCTTTGCTCACAAATTGAGCCGTGGAAAAATTTTTTTTTGGCCATTAGAGGCTCTCGGCAATTCTGCCATTTTAATAAAAAAAAAAATTTTTTTTTTTCGGCCCCTGGTACTGTTCACGTCAACAGTACAGAAGAAAAAAAAAAAAATTTCTGTTTTTTTTTTTCTTTCGGCCTTTTTAATGCATAAAGCGGTTTTTTATGCTCTCGCTTGTTAGTGAAACGGTTCACCCACGTAAATTAAAGTTACTTTAAAATTTAAAATTTAAAGTAACGGATTATATCGAATTAAAATTAAGTTGATGAAGCGGTTTTGTCACATAATTTTAATTATCTTTGGTGGTTTGGATAAAAATTTAACATAATTACGGAATTATGTCACGAATAAATTTAATTTTTAGTTGATGCATTTTGTTTTATCGTTCTTATATATATTTTGAATGTTTTGAATGCCTTTTAATTACGTATTTAATTATTTTGCAAGCGGTTGTAACTTAGTGTGGCCTTAGTAGAACGTGTTACCGTAATGATGGAACACGGTCTTGGTTGTATTTTGAGATCTCGTATCTCCATTTTTATTTCTTTTAATTACAGTTTTATTTAGAATGTAAATAGGTTTATATTTGTAAATTTTAAATTGTAATTCTTGAGAAGACTAAAGATGGAGACAGGATGCTCACTCCGCTACTTGGATGAAGATGGAACATCAAGACAAGCTTTTCGGGTCCAACGGTGGATTCCAAAGTTGTATTTTGTTCTTTTACTAGGATAGGCCACACTAGGATTTTTTATTTACGTATCGCATTCATTTATTTATTTTTATGTAACGATAGTATGCATCATATTCCGCCTAAAAACCAAACCACCTAATTATTGCATGAAAACTGACACATATAGAGGTCACGAGTTAGTTTTCATTGACATTCGTATGTCACACGATCATGCTAAGCCATCACCTAAATTGATTCATTCACGCAGACGCTAGTTTTTCGTTCACTTAAAATGAATCATAATTAAGTTGATGGGATCTTCCTCGTATAAACCAAAATTGAGAACGGTCTTTATAGGTCAAACTCCAATGACTCCCTTCTTCGTCGGTAGGCATACTATGACCCCTTCTACGTCGGGTAAGTTGGAACCGATTGACCTATTTTATCTCAACACTATGGTCACTCGTACGATCTTGTGACTATGGTGGACTAAAGATAGGATTTACGGAAATCTATCGACCAAGAGTTCTTAGGGAAGAATTAGCTAAACAGTTGGCTTATCAATTTACAGAAATTGAGTCTTGGGATCACTTGTATCTTTCTTGAGGGAGATCAATTATGCAAGTGCGAGAGTCTACATGTTTTAAAATGAATTTTAAAATAGACTTAAATCACCTCGATGAGTTGCTTATTTCGTTTTGTTTTTCTTTCTTTTTTTCAGTGTAGATCACGATTTTAAACTGCTAAACAACTAATGGCTGGTTCAAGTGATAACCCAATGCCAAGTGCCACATTGGACCGTGAGTCCTGGCTTCGGATCTTCATGAATCAGATGAATCAGTCTACTCGACTGAAGAATGATGGATCCAACTTCGCGGATGGGAGGCGGCATTACGGAATCTGCCCGCCGCCGACGGGAAGCTCAAATATCTATTGGAGCCCCTCCCGGCAAACCCAGGTCCCACGGCTAGAGTCTTGAAATCACCAAGTTTAATGATTTCGTATGGAAGCGGGTGCGATTAAAAACGTACTCATTTTTGCAATGGAATCCAATTTGCAGAAACGCTTCATAGCCCATGGTGCAAACAAGATTTTCACCACGCTCACAAAGGAATTCTCGAAAGCACCGAGAATCGTGACCTATGAGCATACCACTCGCTTCTTTGATGCGAGACTCCAGAAGGGCCAACCGGTTAGCCCACACATTCTCAGCATGATTGAGAATGTCGAGAAACCGGAGACCTTTAATCGTAACATCGGCGAGAATATTGTTATCGACCGTATTCTTCATTCACTCCACGATGGTTATTCGCAATTTAGAGCGAATTACTATATGAATGATTTGAAGAAAACTCCCCATGAATTGCACTCCCTTCTCGTACGGGCCAGAGAAGGACATGAAGCTCGGTGGGAGCATGAAACAGGATGTTCTCGTTGTGTCAAACAAAGGGAAAGGTAAGGGCAAAGCTCAGGCAAACCTAGCGAGAGGTAAACCGAAGTTTAAGAAGTCGGGTCCAGGTAAGAGTGGGCCTGGTGAGTCGAGCAACTCATCAGGCGCGACAAAGAGCAAAACCGAAAACATGGAATGCCATCACCGCCACAAGATGGGCATTGGAGGCGGACATGTCCTGTTTATCATGAGGACATAAAAGCGGGTCGCGTTAAACCTGTTGGTATGTCTTCTTCTTCTACTTTTATTCATATGATTGAGATTAACCATGCAAGTTACGGAACTTGGGTACTAGATACTGGTTGTGGTTCTCATCTGTGTAATCATGTGCAGGGCCTCCGAAATCTCGAGCCTCTCGTAAAGGGTGAGGTTGACTGCGTGTTGGGAATGGAGCAAGAGTGGCTGCCATCTCAAAGGGGACATATGTGATCCAGCTTCCTAGCGGATTTGAGTTATCATTATATGATTGCTATTATGTTCCTAGTCTTTCGAAAAACATTATTTCAGTTTCTGCACTTGACAAACTTGGTTTTTCATTTGTAATAGAAAATAATGCTTGCATTTTCTCTTTACACAATATGATTTATGGCAAGGCAGTCTCCTTGAACGGAATTTATGTTTTAGATCGGGGCGACCGAAATATTACACGTAATGAATAAAAAGTTAAAGGTAGGTGATAAAGATCAAACATATCTATGGCACACCGCCGCATGGGACACATTAATGAGAAACGCGTAAAACAGCTCATCAAACATGGAGCTATCTCGGCCTTTGATTTTCAATCATTTGGCACGTGTGAATCATGTCTCATCGGTAAAATGACTCGTATTTCCTTCAAAGGTGTTGGAATGCGCTCGCCGACCTATTAGGGCTCATACACACGGATGTATGTGGTCCTATGTCAATCACCGCACGAGAAGGCTATAGGTATTTCATCACTTTCACGGATGATTTAAGTAGATATGGTTATGTCTACTTAATGAAGCACAAAAGTGAATCCTTTGAGAAATTCAAAGAATACCAAAATAGGGTACAGAACCTACTTGGTAGAAAGATAAAAACACTACGTTCAGATCGTGGTGGCGAGTATCTTTCTCACGAGTTTGATCAACACCTTAAAGACTGTGGGATCGCCCTACGAGTTAACTCCACCTGGAACACCTCAGCTGAATGGTGTGTCCGAACGGAGAAATCGAACACTACTTGATATGGTTCGATCCATGATGAGTCACACGGTTTTACCTGATTCATTATGGGGTTATGCTCTTTTGTCAGCCGCTCTAATACTTAACCGAAGTCCGTCTAAAGCTGTTGACAAAACTCCATATGAACTATGGAAGGGAACGGTCCCTAACTTGTCCTTTATACGGGTTTGGGGCTGCGAGGCTTATGTCAAGTGGAGACCTGAAGATAAGCTCGGCCCGCGATCGGTCAAGACATACTTTATAGGTTATCCTAAAGGATCACGTGGTCATTACTTCTATTCGCCAACCGAACAACGTGTTTTTGTTGCGGCTAGTGCGACATTCTTAGAGAAGGAATTTCTCGAGAATGCAAAGAGTGATAGAACCTTCGACCTGTCGGAGATTCCAGAACCAAACACCGAGCAACCATTGGAGGAACCTACTCCTTCAATCCCGGCTGCGGTGAATATTCCTGAGGAACCTAGGAGGTCGGGAAGAGTCTCTATTCCTCCAGACAGATACATTGGTATGGTCGAGGAACATGATATAGACGACGTTCTACTCTTAACGAGTAGTGAACCCGCAACCTATAAAGGTGCCATGACTAGTTCTGACTCAAAGCTATGGCTTGAGGCCATGCAATCCGAGATGGACTCCATGTATGAGAACAACGTATGGGATCTTGTTGACTTACCTGCTAAGGTTCGTCCCCTTCAATGCAAATGGCTTTACAAGATAAAGCATTCTGTGGAAGGTCAACAAGATATCTACAAAGCACGACTAGTTGCTAAAGGTTTCACCCAAGTGCCAGGTTTGCACTACGATGAGATTTTTGCACCCGTAGTCATGCTGCGTTCCATCCGGATTATCTTAGCGATTGCCGCTTTTCATGACTATGAAATTTGGCAAATGGACGTGAAAACCGCCTTCTTAAACGGCTTTTTGGAGGAAGAGTTGTACATGGTACAACCCGAAGGTTTTATCGATCCAAAGACATCCTAAGAAAGTGTGCAAGCTTAAGCGTTCCATTTATGGACTTAAGCAAGCATCAAGGAGTTGGAATCATCGCTTCGACCAAGTGATAAAAGAAAATGGATTCACTCGATCAGTCGAGGAACCATGTTTATATATCAAGTCGAGTGGGAGCAAGATTGTCTTCCTAATATTGTATGTTGACGACATACTCCTGATTGGGAATGACATACCTCTCTTAACTTCGGTGAAAGTATGGTTGAAAAACCATTTCCGGATGAAAGATCTGGGAGAGGCACAAAGAATTCTAGGCATCCGTATCTATCGAGATAGATCACGACGGATGCTATCTCTCGATCGGGAGTCTTACATAGACAAAGTCCTAGAGAGATTCAGCATGACTAACTCCAAGAAGGGGTTCCTTCCTATGTCTCCAGGGGTGCATTTGAGCAAGTCTCAGGCGCCAGAGACACCGGAAGAGAAAGAGCGCATGGCACGGATACCTTCTGCCTCGGCAATAGGATCTATCATGTATGCCATGATATGCACACGTCCGGACGTGGCATATGCATTGAGTATGACAAGTCGATTCCAACAGCATCCAGGTGAATCACATTGGTTGGCTGTCAAGAACATTCTTAAGTACCTACGGAGGACTAAAGATTGGGCATTGACTTATGGAGGCGATCAAAAGCTATGCGCAACCGGTTCTGTGAGATGCTAGCTTCCAAACGGATCGTGATGACTCGAAATCTCGTCGGGATTCGTTTTTACTCTTAATGGCGCTGCATGATCGGTGGAAGAGTTCGAAACAAATTTACAAGCAGATTCTACGACCGAGTCCGAGTACTATCTTTGCGTACGAAGCTACAAAGGAAGGCGATATGGATGCGTCAATTCTTACATGGGCTATCTCAGAGTGCCTAGTTCGAATGACCCGATCACCATCTATTGCGACAATAGTGGTGCCATCTTCCAAGCTAAGGAGCCAAAGTCTAGCAACAAGTCTAGACATGTACAACGGAAAGCTCATCTAATCCGGGATTACGTGGAGCAAAAGACAGTAGTGATAGAAAAGATTGCTACAGATGACAACATAGCAGATCCTCTCACTAAAGCATTACGACAAGATAAGCATGAAGGGCACGTTAATTCCATGGGAATTAAACGTGTTCCTAAGTTGTAGTACTCTTTTATGGATCAGATTCATTCCCTTTTGTACTCTATACAACATCATCGTTTTGATATTTATATATTTTGTTTTTCATGTGGATTTGTATGACAAATTTTGAACACCACAAAGTGAACTGCAAAAACATTATATTTTTTTAGTCCTTAATTGCCCACATGAGCTGATAACTCTGGCAATTATTTTGTGACGTTGGTTGATGGTGGGTTCAACTAGCCATAAGTCAACAAAGTTGACCAATCACGAGGCGAATTATACGGATATTTCGTAGGACACAATTGTGACATCGACGTGGAGTCCTAAATGTTTTATAACATTCGATGCCAGGTCGTGGATAGGACCTCCATGGTGATCCTAAGAGTCGATTCTTTTGACTATCGACTGTCTCTTGAGACTAAGGCAGATTTTGGGTGACTTTGGTTTCTTTCTCACGGTCATCCGTAACAGGGGGCCAAGTAGATTGTTTCTGGGTCATTTCATGCTGTGCTTAGATCGGAAGGAGTTCGAGTTGAAGGAAATATTCAGCCTTTATCAGGTACTCGATATTTTTCAGGGCCACTCGAGGAGCTGTAACTGAAATGCATGGCCATGCTCGGATACGGATTCGTTTTATCAGTTGAGTTACTCTCTAGTCGGGGAAACCACTCTAGATACAGATCGATTGTAAAATACGACCTTTGTGGATCCAGATCTGCAAATTGTTTTACATTGAGTGGGAGAAATTTTAAATGAATATGAGAATCGGTTATCGCACATACACTTGTTCGGACAAGTGGGAGTTTGTTGGAGGTAGTGTCCTCCAGTTAGTGCGGATAACGTCATTGCACATACACTTGTACGGACAAGTGGGAGCTTGTTGGGGTTAGTGTCCTTAACAGTTAGTGCAAGGACTTATAAACCTCTAAAAAGGATCAAAGGGTATACTTTGTATCATAATCAGTTGATCCACGTTTATCAATAACGGTTGGCTTGCTAGATAAGTTTGACGTTATTGTCATACAGATGGCGGTGATCAACTGGTCCCTAAAAGTCACACCTATAGGATACGTCTTGAGTGACGTGACGGTATGAAAATACAGTCATGTAGATGCCAAATTTGACTAACCAGTTAGTCTGAGTTATTTGACTAATAATTAGTCAAAATGTGATGGTGAGATATTATATTTAATACGGATTAAATATCATGAGCTAAAAGCGAATTGATTAATTCGTAAATTTAAATATAAGCGTTTTATATTAAATGTATATTGAATATAATTATACAATCTTTTGTTTTGTCGGACATGTATTAATAATTCAACTAACCCGTATTATTAGTTGATGCCTTAATTTCCGATAACCGATAACATTTATAATGAAACGCGTCGTATACATTTAGTAAGCTATGGACCGGACCGCAAGTTTAAGTGAAGAGAAAATGAAAAGCCCAAATGGGCTCCTCTCACTCGGTTTGGCCGAGACACACAAGGACAAAAGGAGAGCTTCTCCTCTTTGTCTAACCTAATTCATTTTTGCAAAATAATTAGGGTTTTTGGGAATTGTGCCTCCTAAATTCCGGATCTCTCATCCAACACAAATTCACAAAAAACTAATCCCCTCGATATTGCAAGCCAATTAGGGGATTGTCTCTAGCACAAGGGCATTACTCGGACATCTTGGGTGCATCGTTTAGGAGGAGATTTGCTTTAATCTCTCATTGCCTTATTGCACTAGGACCGAAGGTTATTTCTACATCTTTGTCGTTTCTTTATGTTTATCGTTTTATGACAATATTCACATGTAAATTTTGCGTTATAATCCTATAATTAAAGGGCATTATACGGATATTACCCTTCAAAGACCGGAGACCGGATATAGGTAAGTCAAACGCTTCTGTTTGCTTATGGGAAAAAGAACATGGGCCTAAGGTTAGCATATATTATCTCCTCATACCCATTCTTAATCCAAAAAAGCGCCGCCTCCACATAAAAAATATTGATTTTCTCTCTTTACTACCCCCTTATTCTATTCTTCATAGTTTTTGGCATCGCCAGAATACTACAAAATCACCACATCATCTCCTTCTATCCACTTCACACAACCATTGCTCCATGATTTCTTAACCTTCAATGTTCTTATACCGTTATAACGGTCAAATCGACACCGCCAACATCATCTCCTCACACGAACGATCCTATTACCTTGCTAAAGATGTATTTTAGATTTGTTTTAAATTTTCATTCTTTAAAGTTACAGGTATTTGGCTTTGAATAATTTTCTCAATATTTTAATAATTTTGAGTTTAAATATCATTTAATTGAGAATTTGGGGTAAATTTTTTATTTTAATTATGAGATTCTTCTTTTTGTTGGTTTTCTGGAGGTATGAGAACAATTAGTTTCATGTAGTAGCTTGGCATTTAACAAATGTTTTGAAAATAGTGGGTTTGTTGAATGTAGTTACTATTTGGATCTCATTGATTATGGTTATGGATTCACCAAATTTACTTGTCAATTACACGTCCGGTCCATAGGGACCGGGTCCGGTCTTGGACCTGTCCATCCGGGTAGGTCCGGGTCTTGTCTTTGGCTTATCGGTCCGGTCTCCGGTTCTTGGTTTTGAGTATATCCGGTCTCCGGTTCATAGTGGTCCGGTCTGGTGAACAGCCCTAGGCATAGGCATAGTGGAGGACCATGCAGCATGCATAAAAGGCCTAGAGGGTATATGACGTGGTGAAGGGTTGATCCTCTCCATGTTCTCATCATCAAGGGCATAGGTGAGTCCACTAGGGATGGTGTAGCTTTGGGCCGGAGGGTGAGATGGTCCTACATCTGGCAAGTGCTTGGTCGCGGGCAAACTCCCTTGTACGGGGAGTTTCATATACAATTACGCATCAACCCTCCACCCATAGACACCCCTCTTCTTCCCATCTACAAGCAAATTAAGGTGCTTCAAGTAATCAATATCAAAGTATGGCACCTCAATGGACAAGGACCTATCTGCCTCCCCCGGCTCATATTTCAACATACTCTTCGCCAACCTAGTCACCAAGGTACCTCAATCTAGGGAGCATTTCTCCAGCTTGGCCATCCTCTCAAAACCTAAGCTTATTATGGACACGACGCTAAAGTAGAAGCGCTCCTCAAAGTGGGGGTTGAGGTAAGAACTCAAGAGTAACACCTAGGTCGAATTAAGCTTACTCGGGTCGACCCTCCCATAGAGAATAAGAGTCAAGAGACGTAGAAAGAGCCTCAAAATAGGGTGCTTAACATCATTTACCTTCATAGAACTCCCAAGGGTACGATGCTTATTAGTGTAGAGGTCAAAGCATTTAGTGGCCCTCATGTTCTTTCTCACCTTGTCATGGCGAAATGCGGTCCTTTTACCCACACCCAAAGTTGTCCGAAAAAACGTCACTAGTCAAGTGGAAAGAGGTGTTATTGAGCCTCAAACTCACGGAGTGTTCCCCCTTATGGTAAACAAACGAGCTTAATAACTTAAGTGTAAGGTGACGGTAGCTTATCTCCGCCAAGTTGTATAGCCCCTCCATACCAAGCCCTCTAAAGATGTCATGTACCTCTCCCTCAATTCCTAAGTCCACTTACCAGAGGATTCTGCGGGTCATTTATGGTCCATTAGACCTGCGTACATAAAATCGCCAGCCATAAGCAGAGATCATACCTGAAACACGGTTCTAGATTCCTTTGCTTTCATCATTGTCTCATCACTTCATCATCATTGGTCGTCAACCCATAAGCTTGCATATATGGTGGGTTTAGTCTTATCCTTAGGCGCCTACATATCCGTTGTGATGGAATCAAACTTGCATCGTAGTTCGGCAGACATCAGCCTTGGCATTCTGCAGTCCGGGCCCAAAATGGAGTTTTCCAAAGGGAGGTTGCTGTTATACATTGGAGATACTTCTCCCATGATGTCACTCATTTGAGTCACATATACATTGCTCACTTGAGCTGCAAATCATCATCATCGGTGCCCAATCTTTGAGCAGCATTGTCTTAATGACGTTGTTGGTTATGTCCCGCCGGGGAATATTTTCACACATTGTGCTCTGGTGGGGAACGATTCATCTACATCTTCTTTAGCTTATCGAAGAATTCTCCATTCATCATCATAGTGGTCTTTGGAGCGAAAGGCGATAGAGCCCCCAGTTGCATTGGATTCTAAAGTCAAAGACTTTAGAGCCCCCGGTTGATGCGTACCTGATTGAACTTAGACATACATCATTGAATATCATACAATTCACATGACGATATTACGAACTTTCGAACATCATAGCGAAAACATGGATGAGCCAAAGGCTCAGACTCAAACATTAAATTTGGTTTTCGACCCGATTTGTCATATGAAAATGGGCTTCGTCCGGAATCAACACTTAGTTTGAAAATGGGCTTCGCCCGAAATCAACATTTTCAAAAAAAAGTTTTTGAATTTTCCTATTTCCGAGCCTTCGGCTGGAGAGGTTTCGTATATAACGGTTAGACACGACTTATGACTCATACATTTTGACCCGTAATCAAACATAGGCCGGGCATAGCCCGCTACCTGCAAACAAAAAAGAAAGAAAATTCGTAAGTGTGTACGAGTTTTAATTCAAACATTGACTCGCTAGGGGTGGAACTCTTCAACCATTGCTTCTGGATAGTTGGACACTACTTCCATCTTCATGTCTTAGTAATGATTTGGCACTTAACATTCCGCTATCCTGCCCACAATTTCATTCACCGCTGATACTGTCCCAAAAGGACTCTGACCTTCTATAACTGGTACTGAGCATTCTGTCATTCATCGTCCCACTCGGGAACAACATACATCATCATTTATCATCGTCCCCTCCAGAACGAAATCGTCATTCATCACTGTTATCGAGAACCGTCATCATCTTTACCTCTGCCTTCTTTCTTTTCAGTGGGCTTTCATATAGCATTTTTGCCTCTGCCTTCTTTCATTTCATTTTTGCCTCGCCTTCTTTCTTTTTTGCGGGCTTTTATTTCATTATTGCCTCCGCCTTCTTTCTTTTCAACGGGCTTTCGTTTTTTTGGTTCCCGACACAACTCCTCATCTATCTTGCAAATGGACCCGACATTCTACACGGGTGATCAAGCATCTTTGCCAACATCATCAGATAGAACTCATTATGAGATTTGACAACCACTCATCGTGAAACTACCTCTTTCATCCTAGCCTAAATCGAGTACTAAGACTGACTCAACAAAGGTGGCTTCATTTAGACTTTGGTTAAGACCCATAAAAACCGAGAAGATGACAACTTGGGTGATGGGTGGATTGAATCCCGTATTATGAAGGACTGCCTACGTATTCGTGTAGAGCAAAATCATATACGATGTAGTTCGATGAAGGTGCATAAACGTAGTCATTTTTGTTTATGTGTAAACACTCGAAGGTTTCACTTAAGACATCATATTGTATCATGTGCATAAACGTGGTTGGAAAAGGTGTCTCGGGTTTGACGAAACCCGAGTGCAAATGGGTTGGTAAAATAATGTGGGTTCAAATTTCTATGTCTGGACCCTAAAGGTTTGGTGTGATGACACAAGCAATATGATTCTCGAAATTCCCGAGTATTCCCCTGCAACTGTCTCGGGAAGGACTTAGGGGTAGAAAGGTCACTACATCACGGTTCTGGGCTTCACCCGTTCAACTTCAACTATCGACTTCATATGTCTTATGGCTTTTGTAACTTCGAAATTCAACCATAATCAATTTATGACTTCGTCATCTTCTTATTTGTTCTTTTTTTCTTTTTCTTTTTCTCTTTTCTTTTCATTTTTCTTTTTTTTTCGTCTTTTTTTCTTTTTCATTTTCTCTTGAAACATCAGGGCTTCGCCAGACAGATCAGGTCATACTAGTGTTCTTTGTCAAACTAGTTTGATTGCATCTCTTTCAGAGATGGGACAGTTTTACGGGGAAACATCCAGGTTAGTTGTAGGCTTATCTTAAACATTAATTCTAGTGGAGGTTATCTACTGACAGACATGGAATTGGTAAAGAAAACAGTCACCGGATCCTATTGTACCTTACCATCTATAACGGGATACATTTCTAACTAGGAGCACCCTTCGAGTGCATCGTGCATTTTAGATTGATGAACAAAAGTGGAGCAGATCTGGAAGTGAATATGCGATACTTTTATTCAATTTGATAAACGTTCGACAGACTCGAAAAAAGAGCGATTTCAGGATACACCCTAGATCGCAGAACTAAGACTCGATTGCAGAAAGGAAAGTCTTAGACTCGATTTAGACTATAAATAGAAAACAGACTCCGACTCGTAATCATCCAATATGGTCTTGGGCCTCATTCTTGGAACTTGGCTTGAACTTAGAGTGATCAACAAACACTTGTCCCACATAGATCCCATTTTGGCGGCTTACTGGCCGGATAAGGTGAGACACATCGACATTGTCTTCGACAAAGATCCTATTTGCATGATAACCAAATGGGTTAGTTACATTATTGGGCTTGACAGTTGGGATCGGGAACGTTCCGTTCTGGATCATTTCTTGGATTTCGTGTTTGAGACGGTATCAGTTTTCCGTATCATGTCCCTTGCCTCGGTGATAAGAACAATATGCATCAGGTTTGTACTATCGGTTCCGCTGTTCCAACGGTGGTTCAGGAGTTGGGCCATTGGGCTTTAATTTCCCAGGGCGAAAAGTCTTTCTAGTGCATATGCATAAGTACACCAGTGTTCATAAACACTCTTGGGCTAGAGCGTTGTGGCCTTTTAGGAAGTTCCTCCCAAAAGACTGATAGCTTCAATGTGGTTGCAGCCTGCAGGTGCCTTTGACTTAGAGGAAGAAGCTCTAGGGTATCCCTTTGGTTTGGCAGCTTCAATGGCGCGGACGTCATCTTCGATTTTCCTCCTGCTGTGGGTCAAATCTTTGAATGTACTAAAGTTTTGGTTCTTTAATTCATTACGGTAGCGGGTTGGAGGTTTTTCACAAATTGTCCACCATATCGACTTCTTCTGGATATTTGGCCAATTTCACGCTTTTAGCGCGCCAAAGGGCCAAGAATTCAGTGAACCCTTCTTTCTCCCTTTGGGTCATAACCTTAAGAGTCCTCATTGTTGTTTGCATCTCTGTGTTCTCAGCATAGTGCTTACAAAATTTTGTTGTAAGGTCTTTAAAGGTAGGGTAGTTCTTGAGATCCAGGTTATAGATCCATGGCCTAGGGTGTTCCTCCAGAGATTGGGCAAAAATAGCAGATATCATACTGGCAAGCACACATTTTGTGGACATGGGCAACCTACACGCCAATCTGTTGGACGTATAGCGGTCTAAAAACCACGTTCGGGGACGTGGAAATGCTTTCGACCGGATCGCTTTAGATCGTTCGGTTTCGTCTGGATGAAAGTCTCGAAAACGATGCAAAGATGTTCGGAGTTGCCACCAAGAAATTATGGAATGCCTGGAAACCATATAAAATCCACTTTACACCTCGGTCAAACGAAGCACAAAGCAGTGCTTGACATAGGTACTAAAGATAAGGACTCATCCTTCTTTTAGCATCCTATTGCTAGAATGACTCTCGTGCGCCCTGGATAAGGCCATCCACTATCCAAAGGTTATGAGTAAGAGGTGAGGGTACATATTGAGAAGCCCTTTAATTGGACACCCAATCCCGCCCGCGGAAGCGGCCTCTACTGATCGATGTTGGTTGGTTAAGTGCAAAAATTGATAAAACGGGTTAAATTCATGAATGCGCATCCACAAGTTTAAACCTAAGATGTGAAAATTTGCTATGTCGGTTATTTATCCAAGTATCAAGTAATTGATGTCGAGTTGGATTTAAGGGTTGATTGGCATGCAAGACGGAAATTAAACATCCATTTACCGAGTTAGGTTTACGGTCCTTAACACAATCCATTCGTCTAAAAAAGGTATTTAAAATGTGAGATGTAAAATATAAACTCGCCAATCTAATCCGTCATGTATTCGGGTTAACCGAAATCGAGATCGTCCTAAACAAGTGCTGGAAATGGGGCAAAAACAGTGCCAGGCAACCATTGAGGAGCGAGCCTATTGGCGGTGTAAGAGGCTTCCCTTAGTTTTGTAAAAGGTGAAGAACATGAGGACATTGGGGCGCGGGTCAGACGGCAGCCCAAGTGATATGAACCTTCTTGCTCTGCAAAAGATTGTTAAAACCGCTTTTGAAAGGTTGTGAAAACCGCTTTTGTGGAAAAGGTTTTTAAGACCGCGTTTGTATCCAAGTATAAGATATGACTCGGAGTATTCATCATTATGTTGATGATATTCGTTGTCGGGTTTGGATTTGCAAGCTTGACATGTATAGTTTTGTAAATAAAGGTGTAAATTGTATTTGCTCAACCGTTTTATCATCGTACTCGAATTAAATCGACATGACACATATGTTAGCCAAGGGTGATATACAATATGGTTAAGACAAAAAGGAAAAAATGGAATGAAATAAAAAGGAAAGTGCTTGATATGAACTAATTTTTTTTTTTGCAAAAGAGTTATCATTTAATTTCTTGAGAAGAAAGGAAATTACAAAGTTTTGCAAAGACTAACCACTAGAAAAACACCAATAAGAGAAGAGCAAACTAAGTACAAAGGGCAATAACTAGATGATTATAGTCCGGGGTTTGCTTCCATATGAGCAGTCTAGTAATAACCTGAAATCGAACTCGCTGAGTGAGCTGTGATACAGACTGATGCGTCCCCTGAAAAATTCTGGAATTCCTCTCCAGCCACAGGTTATGTACCAGTGCAGCAAGAGAGATTCTAAACCAGACTGTCCTCCACCCTTTAGCACCACCCAGATGGTAGCTAGTGCTTAACTCAACAGTGAGCAGCTGCCCTTGTCGTAGAATACCCATCCAGTCCAAAAGAGCATTCCAAGCTTCCTTAGAATAAGCACATTGAAAGAACAGATGAGAGTGCGACTCCTCAGCAAGCTCACAAAGAGCACATCTATTTATATGATGGAACCCCCTACGTTTGAGGTTATCAACAGTGGCAAGTTGAGCCTGAGCTGCAAGGGAACAAATAATGCGATGACTAGGAAGTATTCTAGAATGCAAAATGTTTTGAGCCCAAGGTCCAGCAACAGGAGCTTGTCTGAAGAAAAGATAGGCTTTCTTCATACTGAGTTTACCCCCTATCACCCAACTATTTAGGAGAATAACAGCATTCTGACCATCCCCAGTAAGAGAAACCAGTCTGCTCCTAGCAGCAAGGATGCCTTTAAAACTGGAAGAAAAGCAATCTTTGCAGGGAACAGTCCAGATGTCTTCACTTTCAAGCACATAGTGTCTAATCCAATGTGCCCAATTACCTGGAGAAGAAGAAGAAAGGATCCAAAGCCATTTACAAAGAAGGGAGAGATTCCAAGCTTCCAAGTCTTTAACATTAAATCCTCCAGCAGCATAAGGAGAGCAAATATGTTTCCAACTCTTAAAAACTAACCTCCTACTTCCTTCAGAATTTCCCCAAAAGAAGTTCTTACACAGTTGATTGATATGTTTAGAAATTTGTTGAGGAAGGAGGATACTAGAGCACCAAAAATTTTCCAAGCCAAAAACAATGGAGTTAATTAATTGCAATCTTCCAGCATAGGATAAGGAGTGATTAGACCAGTGCTGAATAGCTTTTTGAATCTTAACAATCAAAGGATCAAACATACTAATGGTAATTCTAGAAGTGCTAAGTTGTAATCCAAGATACCTAAAGGGGAACTCTCCTTGAGAGTACCCAGTGTTACTGAGAATCATGTCCTGGATATGAGTGGCAACTCCTCCAAAATAAATGCAAGTCTTCTCTGTATTAGCTGTGAGCCCAGAGATTTGAGCAAAGAGATTAAGAGTATCAGTCACAACATTCACTGAGGGCACATCTCCTCTAGTAAAAATAATCAAATCATCCGCAAAAATGAGGTGGGTGAGGTTAATAGCACTGCATTTTGGGTGAAAGGAGACCTGCTGTTTCTCACAAATTGTCCTAAGATATCGTGAAGAACTTCCATACTTAAGACAAAAAGGTAGGGAGACAAAGGATCTCCCTGCCTAATGCCACTGCCTCCCTGAAAGAACCCAGATACTTCACCATTAATCTTGAGAGAGTACCAGGGACTAGAAATGCACCCAAGAATCCAATTAGAAAAAATATCAGGGAAACCAAAGCTCCTCAAGGCATTAGCAATGGAATCCCATTGGAGGGAGTCAAAGGCTTTTCTAATATCCACTTTAATTAAACACCTAGGAGAAATGTATTTCCTCCCATACCCCTTAACCAGAGATTGAGAGAGCATAATGTTCTCAAAGATGCTCCTGCCTCTAATGAAAGCAGCCTGTTCATCTCCAACAATAGTAGGGAAAACTTTTTGTAATCTATTGGCAAGGACCTTGCTAACAGCCTTATAAAAGACTGTCCAACAGGAAATAGGTCTATAATCAGAGACAAACTCTGCAGTGCTCTTCTTAGGAATGAGAGAAATAACAGTTGAATTGGCTTACTTGGACATATGGCTAGTCTGAAAAAAATTGTTAGCAGCTCTGCAAAAATCAGCACCAACAATGGACCAGGCAGATTTAAAAAAACCTCCAGAAAAACCATCAATCCCAGGACTGCTATTATTATCCATAGAGAAAACTGCATCTTTATTTTCCTGAGAGGAAACAGGCTAGATTAGATTAGCACTGTCAGAGGAGGAAACAGTACTGCCTAAGGAAAGGAAACCCTCATCAACTGCTGAACAGAAGTCTTCTGACCAAGTAATTCAGCATAAAAATCTTGAAAAGCTAAGTTAACCTTATCAGGACCAAACTGGAGGCTACCAGACTTGTCTTTAATAGCACCAATCACCTGTTGGTGTCTTCTTTCAGAGATTTTAGCAAAGAAATACTTAGAACAACAATCAGCTTCCTGTATATGCTTGGCCTTAGCTCTTGGAGACAGAATACTAAGTTCAGTAGCCTCAAGAGAGGTGTAATCCAAAAGCTTAGATTTTTCTTCCTGAATAAGTGTAGCAGATAAAGGATCCTGTATGAGTCTAGCTTGACAATCAATCAGACTGGACTTAGCTTGTTTAACACGAAGAGAGATATTAGTGAACTCCTCCTTGTGAAGCTCAGAAAGAGCCTTCTTGACAGATTTGAGCTTGGCAAAGAAGGAGAACATAGGACTGCCTTGTTTATCAGTCTTCCAGGCAGCAGAAATAATAGAAAAATATTCAGGATGGGATATCCAGCTATTTAAAAAACTGAACCTTTTATGAATCATCCTATAATGAGAGACATAGACAATAACAGGGGAGTGATCAGAAATGCCAGCCTCAGAAAAGTGAGCAAAAGAATTGGGTAAAGTAGAGATCCAGCTAGGATTGGCCAGAGCCCTGTCTAGTTTAGACCACACCCTAGTAAGATGATCTTGTTTATTTGTCCTAGTGAGATCACAACCAGTACTAGACAGGTCATCCAGATGACAGGCAGACAAGCAGGAGTTAAAAGCCAACATATCCTGAAGAACATGAGGATTTTTACTAAGTTTTTCTTCAGGGTCTCGAACAATATTAAAGTCTCCAAGGACTAACCAAGGATCAGAAGTACTAACATCTTGTAACCCATACCACAACTGCTCCCTTTCCTGAGCATTATTACGCCTATAGACAAGACTCACATAGAACTGGAGATTTGATTCAAAATGCTTAAGATGCAAATGAATAAATTTTTCCTCAATCCTATGAGATAGAAGAGCAGTAGTTTTTGGATTAAGGAGAATCCAAATCCGGCCATTGTAGTGCTTATCATAGTTATTAAGAAAGACCCAATCCCTAAAATGAGTATGAATGATCCTAGTAGCTCTACTACTTTTAACTCTCGTTTCCAAGAGGGCTAACACATCAATATGATTAGTCCAAAGGAAATCCTTCACATCACTATGTTTAATAGGACAGTTGAACCCTCTCACGTTCCAAGAAGCAATCTTCATGGCTGTAATGGAGGAGGGTCATCAAGTCCACTAGCCACAGTCAAGGAGCCTGAGCATTCTGAGTGCTTTTTAGAGCCATGTACAGAAGTCAAAGATGGACTAGAAGGGGATCTCTATCCTAGTTCAACACATGCTGAGCCTATATTCCCCAACTGATCCACCCTCAACTCATGAACATTCTCCAAGGTACCACCTAGCTCAACACCAAGATCCATAGGCAATCCATCATGAGTTATTTCACCTTGTTCCAAAACATGGAACTTATTACCCATACTAAGTGGAGAAGTAGCCATGTTAGTCTGTTTTGAAGTGGGGACAAGAGTCTTAGATAGAACAGCCTCTTTTCTATTAGAGATAAAAGGTCTTTTTAGGAGGGATGGAGCAGTGACAACAGGGGGAGAAACTTTAGGAGGAGAAGATATCTGATCTAGCACCAAGCATTCTGAGTCTATCTTCTCCTATTCCAAAACATTCTGACCCTCCTGAGCATATGCCCCACCCTTACTAGCTTTAGGAGAGGCAGGAGCAACAGCCTGTTTAAGCCATTTACAGGTTGCATTCTTATGTCCCAACTTACCACAGCCTGAGCAGTAAGAAGGAACCCACTCATAAACCACTTTCTGAGAGAATTGACCCAGGAAAGGAGCATTAACAGTCACATAATCAAACAATGTTTGGGACACATCAATTTCAACCATGACTCTTGCAAAAAATAATTTCTCCTTGTTGGTAGTGGCAAGATCAGCAAAAAGAGGTTTTCCCAGTTTACTTGCAATCTTACTAAGGACAACATCAGACCATAAACATGGAGCCAGACTAGGGAAAAGAATCCAAACTGGAACCCTTGCCACTTTTTCCATTTCCAGAGAGAAGGAAGGATACCATTGCTTTAGAATTAGGGAATTACTACCTACCATCCAAGGACCCTTTCGAAGCACATAAGTCATTGCCTCAAGGGAGTCAAACCTAAAGGCAAACCAGCCTTTCTTATAGTACTGAACCACTGGAAGAGCTATAGAGCTCCAGTGTTTAGTAACAAAGTCCTGAACAGTTTTCAGAGTGGGTTTAACACCAATAACATGACCCATCAATGTAAATTCCCAATGTTTCAATTCTTGTTCAAAATCAGAAGCATCTATTTCAATTTCAGTAGCTTGAGCACTTTCTTGACAATAGTAAAGACTCATTCCGGCTTTAGTAGGACCTTTAACAACATTAGACCATGATTTAGAAGGTGGAGGAGGTGGGACAGTCTCCACAGTATCCGCAGTGGTTACAGTAGCAACCACAGGCACAGCAGTATGAACAGAATTGCTAACTAAAGAGTGATCAGTAGGGGAAGCAACAATGGGAGTATCAATCAATTTAGAGCGAGTAGTACTTTTAGGGTTAGGAGAAGCAGCTGAATTAACCAAATTAGGTGTAACAGTAGTACTAATCACACGAGAGGATGAAGGTTTTATACCAGTCTGAGAAGCTCGAGCGGTAATGGCGGACTCAATCAGCGCATTCACTGTCCCAGATTTTCGCGCCTGGGTTTGACAATTCTCCACCGATGCAACACCATTTCCACCATTAGAACTATCAGAAGAACCCTTAGCTAGCACTGCATCCGTCCCTAACCTTGATTTGGCAAGACGACTCCGAGTTTTCGCCATGGAAATCAAAAGAAAAGAGCGAGGAAAGCAAAGTGCCGAGAAAAAAAAAATCATAAGAAAAAAGAGAGAAAAAGTGGTTATAGAGAGAGAAAGTGGTTATAGAGAGAGAAAGTCCAATTTTGTTGATATGAACTAATTATATTAAGTTAATTGCTTTGTAATTCGTCAAAATTTGTCATCGTACTCGGGATTAAACCGACATGGTATGTAAAACCAAGGATGACTATGAATATGACTAAAATGCTTGCTAATGTGAATAAAAGAGAAAAATTGTTAAAATGAAGAAAAGAGTGTTAAAATACGCTTTAAAATGTAATTAACCAAATGATATCACCAAAACACGGAATTAACCGTCAGGGTATAAAGAACCAAGGGTGATTATGTTTTATTGTTAAAAAATGTTTATCATAAAATTATTTAAAATGATAAAAATCGTTTTAAGAAAGAAAAGAAAAACGAAATAAAACATTAAAGAATGATGAACTCAAACATTTTTTGAGTTCTGACCTGGGGTGCCATAAGAGACGCGAGGTACCTAGTTGTGACTAGGGGCTTCTGCCACAGGTCAAAACTCGGTTTTGGTTCAAACAATCTATGTTTTGGATCATGTTATGAATGTTTTATGATGTTAAAGTTATAAAAACAGTAAAAAAGGACATGAAAGAAGAGGATTAATTACACCTCATACTTACATGTTCGGTTGCTTGACGAGAAATCGACCAAGTGTAAAACTTATGAGTCGGAAAGCTTGATTTGAAAAACTGTTTTGTAAATATGGAGTATTGCTTTGATTTAGTGTGAGTGTAGTTGGTTGAACTGGTAAGCCAAGTGTTTTTAATGCACGATTACGGTTTCAAACAATGTCCAAGGCTCGTGTTTTGAATCGGTAGGTCAAAAACACGTGTCGGTTTTTACTTTAGAAGTCGAGGTCTAGAATTTTAAGGGAGATGTGAGGGGGCGGACACTCGCGTAACAAATATGGGGTGTGCTTGAGGGGTATTTATAGAGGAATGTGTGGTGTTGTGCATTTTGGGCGACGTGGCTATGCTGGCCACCCAAAGAGGCGCGAGCACATTAGCCAGACAATGGGTCGTCCTGCCCTTTTCTTAAATTTGGAATTTGTGTTTTGTTCTATCCTAGGTTTTGTTGGATATGATTTTTAGTTGGGCATATAGTATACCGTGTATACTTATTATGTGGGTGTTATGTGGGGTGGGTTTGTTGTGTTTGACTCGTTGTTGGAGTCGGGATTTGAATTTTGAGTCGGTTTTTGGCTCGATGTCAGTTTTGACTCTAATTAGAGTCATTGCGATCCCGTTGTCGTGCATAAAACACTCAAGGTATTTTTTAAATGTTTTAAAGTGTTTTTCATTTTAGAAATCATTTTCTGAGCTTTCTGACACGCAGTTATACAAACCGTCAATCAAACGTAGCGATTTCCAAAACATATTGTAGTCCGATAATCATAGTTTGTTTGTTGGGGAGTCCACAGATACTGGGTATCTACAGAGCCCCTCACTTTAACTACGGCTTAGAGAAGGTGAAAGTCAAAGTACAGCCCTCAGGTCAATCGAAGATTACAACCTGAAGACCGATGCGACGTCGAGGCGAAACAAAGGATTTGAGCCAAGGACCTGCCGTCGGGAAGAGCGACGTATAGGTGATTCGGGGTTCGAGTCGAGTACCTGCCGTCCGGAACATTTTAGAGGCTGTCGACTGCCGGTGCGGTTTGTTTAAAGTCTGTTAGACTACGTATAAAGGCTCGCCAGACATTGGACGGAGTCATACCCGAGGCATCTTCGGGATATGTCCTTGACGTGTTCTTGCTCATGCGTAGAGGCTCGCCAGCCATTGATGGTCGAATGGTCGACTGCGGAAAATAGCATGAATCATCGGGCCTATTTAAAGAGGTTGTTCGTCATCAGTGCGTAGAGACTCGCCAGTCATTAATGGTCGAATGATCGACTGCGGGAAATAGCCAGAATCATCGGGCCTATTTCAAGAGGTTATTTATCGTCGGTGCGTAAAGACTCGCCAGTCGTTTAATGGTCGAATAATTGACTACGGGAAATAGCCTTGATCATCGGGCCTATTTCAAGAGGTTATTTGTTGTCAGTGCGTAGAGACTCGCCAGCCATGAATGGTCGAATAATCGACCGCGGGAAATTTCCCGGATCATTGGGACTATTTCAAGAGGGTTTTTTGTGCAATTGACCCTAATGGGGGCGTTGTTGATGGTGATGGGGGCGGAAGGTGCTAGATTTTGCTTTGCTTAACGCCCGGTCGTTGCTGTTCATGCAGGGAGATTTGCAAGTTTGTTGAGAGATAACTCCGGGTGGAGGCTTCCAGGGGTTCTGCTAAGGGAATTTTGGTGGTTATAAAGGATGTTTGCGGTTCTGGAAGGAGGTAGACCTTTATAACTCGGGCCTGGCTCCTGTGGATGGCGGCTTCCATTACTGCCATTTTTAATTTTGAATTTGAGGAGGTGTGACGGTTTTTATTTCCGTCATTTGAATTTTTAAAGAATAACGAGTTTGAATCTCGCTATTTGCGAATGTGAATAAAATAACGGTTTTTAATTCCGTCGTTTGAGATTTCTGTGAAAAATGTGGATTTGAATTTCGCCATTTTGCATTTGTGAGAAAAATTCGGTTTTTGATTCCGTCATTTGAAATTTTATGAAAATAGCGAATTTGAATTTCGCCACTTTGTATTTGTGAAGGGAAATAACGGTATTTAATTCCGTCATTTGAAAATTTGTGAAAATAGCGAATTTGAATTTCGCCACTTTGTATTTGTGAAGGGAAATAACGGTTTTTAATTCCGTCATTTAAAATTTTGTGAAAATAGTGAATTTGAATTTCGCCACTTTATATTTGTGAAGGGAAATAACGGTTTTTAATTCTGTCATTTGAAATTTCGTGAAAAATAGCGGTTTTGAATTTCGCCATTTTGTATTTGTGAGACTTGTGTTGTCGTGTGTATTTGGGCGTGTGTTTTGGGGCCAAGCCCAAATCTACCGGAAAAAAGCAGGAACACCCCAAAGAGGCGTGAGCCCTTTGGCGATACAAGGGGCTCCTCCTATTTTCTTAAGAAAACGGCGCGAGATCCGTCTGCTCCTCATTCACTCTGTCTTCTTCGACAAACTCACCCAAAATCTCTCAAAAATCGTTGTTTTCGATCTTGCTTGCTGCTTTGATTTGTGCCACAATTGTCATGTCATCCCAAGGCATGTTAATCCTCTTGATTCCGTTTGTTTTTGTTTGCATTTGTCTTGATTGAATTAGGACGAACCCTAATTCGTTTCAAATCGAATTAGGCATTTTTAATTTGCCCATTTTTGCGTACAAGTGATACTTGCATTAGGTTAGAAACCTGTTTAGGAGTATAGGGGTGCTTTTAGTTTTCATTTTGGTCTCCGTTCCTGCCTCCTATGGACAAAAAACGCGAATGAGACATAAAACCGTCTCATTTCGCAATGTTGTGCTTGTTTGCTTGAGTTATGGACCCCACTAGGTTGCATTGTAGTCGAGGAAGACCGTCTTTTCTATGTGAAACCCTTGTCGTATGCGAGGGGCGAAAATTTTGCATTTTGCCCTTGTCAGTGTTAGGTTCATATACCCTAATTAGACTTTTCTAATGGTGATTTTAATTAACTTGTTAATATAAACCTTGTGGATCTAGTGCATGCATAACAAAATAAACAAAAGGGAGAAATTATATTTCTTACATCATATGGACGAATTTAAGGGCACTAATTTTGGACTCCTTCCAAACTAGATCTTGTGCTATTACCATTATGGAGTGAACTCAAACTTTCAAATTAGAAAGTCTCCTCTTGTTGCACCCAAGATTCATCCCAAAACTCTAGTAAAATTATTAACTAGAAAATTTTTACTAGAACCTTAAATAATTAGATCTAGTATGATATTTTCATTACTACTATAGTAATTTTTGAGATTTTATTAGATCTAGAACAAATGTTGTGCATAAACAATTTATGTTAAGTATTAGAGAGAGGAAGAGAAATTTTCATAAAACATATGAAAAAGAGTAAGTATCAAAAATGAGAACAACTCTTCTCATCTTAATAGGGCACCGGTTTTGAAGGGATAGGGAAGACCAATTTTTACTTCTCAATGCCCTTTTTTTTGTCTTCACAAGAAAGAACTAGAGTAGGTCTAGGTATAAGCATGCATAAGGGTCATCATGATGTTCCTTTAAGCATAAAATAAAATAATCACCCACTAACTATCCTAAAAATTCGGTCCACTCTAGTAAAATGGACATCCATTTTATCTTTGTCATTTGCCATATGTAATATGTTGTGACATGTGACATGTAACATGTCATTATTAATATAAATGCATATTTAACCAATTAAATATCATTATATATTAAATAAATTATATTTAACAAATTAACAAGTAATTCACAATTACATGTATATAAAATGGGTCACATTAAGTCTAGTTAATATAATCTACAACATCTTGTAATTATAACTAACTAATTACTCTTATCTCTAATGTTTCATAAACATTAATAAATTTTAGTAATATAACAAATTAATTACTAAATTGAATCTTATTTAATCACATTACAATAAGATATATAATTCTCACTTATAAATAAATTTGTTCAATTTAAGGATTTAATTAATCCGTATCAATATACGATTAATTAACTTTTCTGTTTGGGAATCGTCCTATAGGTGTGACCTTAAGGGATCAACTGATCACCACCGTCAAACGACAGTAATGTCAAACTCTAGTTAGCCAATCATTACCGATTAATGTTGATAAGTTGACTATATAATTGAATCATCCCTTACGTATTTTATTATGAGATTTAAACATGTGATCGCAGTATTGTCGAGGACACATACTCCAACAATCTCCCACTTGTCCGAGATAAGTGTGCGTCACCAATTCTCTTGTCCTATTATATCGTCTCCCACTCAATTCAAGGTGTCTTGCAGGTCGTACTTGCATTTGATCATATCTTGAGTGGTTTCCTCGATCTGGAGAGTAACTGTCTGACCGGAATTATCTACCGTAGATACCTTCCGAGCGTGGCCACGCATTTTCAGTTCACTACTCCTCGAGTGGCCCTGAGATTTTATATAACCCTTAGAAGGGGATGAACAATTCCTATCGCACTATTCCCTTCGTATAGCCACAGCTCATCATGACCCAAAGGATGCCCATTTGACCTCAGTTACGACAGTCGTAGAGCATAAATCAAAGCCAATCAGAAACTGTACCAACTTAGGCGAACAGTCTCTAGTCAAAGAATTGACTCATAAGAATACTATAGTTGCTCTCGCCACGACCAGGCTTTATAAAAATTACCAGAACTTTGTAAGCGGTCACTGCCCTACAGAGTGTCCCATACAGTCTGCCTATGTGATCGACTAGTCATCCCTTATGACTCTATGGCACTTGAACTTGCCATCAATCGCATCACACTCTAGTCACTTCGAGACGTCACCTCATATAAGCAACTAGGGGCCGATACTATGTTAATCCAGTTCACTTTAATAGGCTTCAATGTTGTCCATACAACCTATTTTGATATAACAAAGAAATAAAAGAGTTTTTAATAAAACTCAAACGATGAATGCATTATCACATATGTAAAATTCATACAATATCAATTACTACATAATCTATAATCCATATTCCATTTTGTATATAATTGCACATTTCAACTCAATTTAAATGACATGACTTATCATGTTAAGCCTGTGAAAAGGCCTTTGGTTAGTAAGTCTCAGCAACACCTTGCACTCTTCCTAACCTTACAATATACTATTTTCCATTATTATGTATAATCTTTATTATAAAAACCTTTTGAGTACGTGTCTAGATCCAATCTAGATATAGGCTCTCTTGCCTTTGAACAACTCCTATTGTCTTCACAGTGTGTAGGGATAGGACCTTCGGTTATTGGACTGAACTACCATAGTTCCCCAATTCATAAAATCGAATCCTTATATGATCCCTTCCTTCTTGCACATCTCATTATTGCAAGTTTACTCAATTTCCGTTGTGTATATCTCATCGTTCAACTACCTAGGATGTTTCTAGCAAATATCCTCCTTAAATAATATAGCCAAGATGGTTCTCTAACCATCCTTATGTGTTTAGAATATTGTTTTTGTGTAACTCCTTGCACATAAATCCATCTAAATTCTAAATGCTTAGCTTCATATCTTTAGTGCTCCAAGAGTACTAACCAATGAACTATATGGCTATACAGAGACTTCTCTCAAGGATTCGATTTGTAACTTCTCGTTACACTCCAAGTATACGAAGTTTAAGAATTGTAATACATCTTAGCGTAATGAATTAATCCCGCAGCGGAAGCAAGTGGATTCAATTTCTACATGTTCAATACTTTTGAACTTGTCAAGATTCTTATTAACATAAGAATATTCATTTTGACGCTAATATCCTTTTAGAACTAACTTTATAGGCCTGGATACTTTAGAGATGTATTATTCTTCTCCTAAGTCTTCCATCATTTACAATGATCAATATGTCTTTTACATATAAGACTAGTAACACCACATTACTCCCACTAAACTCCATGTATAAACAGAACTACTCAACAATTCGAGAAAAGTTTATCACATGACTGAAACATATCATTCAACTCCTATACTTTTACTTAAGATTTCTTCTTTAGTTTCCATCCTACCTTAGGATAGTTGCGATTTTCAAAAATCATGCAAGATGATTTTAAAATCCAACTGTCAAATAATATTATGAAATCCGAATTAACGAAGCGTTGCAATTGGTGTAAATCTCTTACCACCAATCAACCAAGTTATAGAAACATCTTTTATGTTTAGTTCGAACTATTGCGGAGTTGGAGCTATATAAAGCATCTTAATAAGTTACAGGATTGTTACTTTCAAAAGGTGACATGACTCCTGTCAACTTAGGTTTCGAAGAAATAATCACTGATTTTGACCAAGAAGGAACATCTTCCCACGTCTTATTCTCTGTTTGTGGCTCTTGAACATTTTCTCCCACTCTGTCTTTAAGAAATAATCCACTTTTCTTTAATAGACAGCATCGCGAGCCACAAACCCTTTGTTCTCGTGATCATGTAGGAAAAATGAGCACATGTTTACTATCGAAACAAGCTACAACTTAGGTGCCTAGCCTAACCATATCTCATACGAATTGTACTTGATTGCTTTAACTATATTCTGTTTTAGTGGGAAAAATAAAAATGCTAGACAAATTTGCAACAGAAACTATCTCCTGAAAGAATTCATAAACCCTCAAATTAAACTCTTTAATTTTATAAATAATTACTCATTAATTAAATATGATGATCTTATGCATGCATGACAAAATATAAAACAAAGATAAGAAGAATGCTTCTTACAATATGGAAATCGGATTTTAAGGGCACAAGTAAGAACTCCTTTCTTACTTGTTCTTGAGCTTAAAATAAATGGATGATCCTCCTTGTCTCAATATTGTGAGAACCTCCTTTCAATTGCACCAAGACTCACCCTTAAAACTACTAAATAATTAACTAGATTAGTTTAGTAGTTAACCTTAAAATATATATAATCTAATATTGTTTGTATTACTACTATAGTAATTTATATATTAGATTTTGGAACAATTATTATCTCAACATTATTTTAGAGAAAAGGAGAGAAGAGTAAGAAGCAAAATTGTGTAAAAATGAATATGGAAAAATATGAACAATTCTTATTGTATGGGGTGGGAAAACCGGTTGGGAGAAGAGAGGGAGGAGAGCCAATGCACGCAAAAAATGTTCATGCAATTGTTCTTATCAAAACTTGTTAGAGTGTAGAATAGGCTATCATAGACATCATTATGTTTTCCACTTAGTAAAACAATTTAACCATTTCTTCCATTTCCCTCAAAAAACCGGTTTTCACATGTAATATGGAGTCCATTTTATTTTTGTTAATTTGTCATTTTGTCATATAATATGTAACATGTAACATGTAACATTTAACATGTTATTAATAATATTAATGCATATTTAACAATTAAATATCATTATATTTATTAATTTAATTATATACAATAATTGACTAGTAATTCCCAATTACATGTAAATAAAATGGTCCATGTTAATATAATCTACAACATTATGCAATTATAATTAATTGTTCATTCTTAATTTAATTGTTTCATAAACAAAATTTTAGTAATATAACATCTTAATTACTAAAACGAATCTCATTTAATCGATTTACAATAAGATTCATATTCTTACTCATATTCGTGAATTGTTCTATTTTAAGGAATTAATTAATCTGTATCATTATACAATTAATTAATTTTACCACCGTCAAACGACAGTAATGTCAAACTCTAGTCACCCAATCATTACCGATTAATGTTGATCAGTTGATGTATAAAAATGAATCATCCCTTTATATATTCTTATTATGATTTTTAATAATGTGATCGCACTATTGTCGAGGACACATACTCCAACAATCTCCCACATGTCCGAGACAAGTGTGCGTCACCAATTCTCTTGTCCTATTACTATCTCCCACTCAATGCAAGGTGTCTTGCAGGTCGTTCTTGCAAGTGATCATATCTTAAGTGGTTTCCTCGATCTGGAGAGTAACTGTCTGACCGGAATTATCTACTCCTCGAGTGGCCCTGAGATTATTAAATAACCCTGACAAGGGGGTGGACAATTCCTATCGGACTATTCCCTTTGTTTAGCCATAGCTCATCATGACCCAAAAGATGCCCATTAGACCTCATTTACGAAAGTCGTTGAACATAATTTAAAGTCACTCAGAAACTGTGCCAACTTGGGCGAACAGTCTCTAGTCAAATAATTGACTCAAAAGAATACTATAGTAGTCTCGCCACGACCAGGCTATATGAATTACCAGAACTCTATAAGCGGTCACTGCCCGACAAACCCTATGGCAATTGAACTTGCCATCAATCGACTCACAATCTAGTCACTTAGAGACGTCACCTCAGATAAGTGACTAGGGGCAATTAATATGTTAATCCAGTTTACTTTAATAGGGTTCAAAATCGTCTCAACAACCTATTTGGATGAAACAAAGTAATAAACATAAACATAAAAGAGTTTAAAATATAACTCAAACGATAAATGCGATTATCTTATATGAATAATCAATACAATATTATTATTTCATATCTCATAATCTAATACAAATTAGGCATACGCTAAAGACCCATGGAAGCTACATGTCGGTCATGCATAGCCCGAGGTAGAATCTTGGTTAGAAGATCAGCAATATTATCATCTGTCCCAACCTTACAAATCTCTATTTCCTTCCTTTCAATGTAATCCCTAATCATATGAAATTTTCTAGGTACATGTTTAGACTTGTTGCTAGACTTGGGTTCTTTAGCTTGAAAGATGGCCGCTCTATTATCACAATAAAGTGTGATAGGATCTTTGGCGGAAGGGACTACCCTTAGTCCTTCTAAGAATTGCCTAATCCATACAGCTTCCTTGGCAGCTTCAGATGCTGGAATGTACTCAGCCTCCGTTGTAGAATCCGCAACAACTGGTTCTTTGAAACTTCTCCAACTAACGCCACCACCATTGATCATAAAAACAAAGCCAGCCTGGGACTTCAAATCGTCCCTATCAGTTTGGAAGCTCGAGTCGGTGTAACCCTTCACACTTAGCTCGGTATCACCTCCAAACACCAAGAATAAATCCTTAGTCCTTCTCATGTACTTAAGGATATTCTTGACGGCTACCCAGTGACTCTCACCTGGTTTAGCTTGATATCTACTTGTCAAGCTTAAAGCATATGAAACATCGGGATGAGTGCATATCATGGCATACATGATTGATCCAACAACGGAAGCATAAGGGATCAATTTCATGCGTTCAACATCTTCAGGCTCAGTGGGTGACTGAGACTTGATCAAGGTAATTCCACTACCCATTGGAATCAAACCCCTTTTGGAATTTTCTATGTTGAAACGTCGAAGAATCTTATCAACATTAGATTTTTGACTCAATGCCAATATCCTTTTTGATATATCTCTATAGATTCGGATACCTAATATGCGTTGTACTTCTCCTAAATATTTCATCTGGAAATGATTTCCCAACCACCCCTTGACAGAGGTAAGCATAGGTATATCATTTCCAATGAGTAGTATGTCATCCACATACAAGATAAGGAAGACGACATTGCTCCCACTGATTTTCATGTATAAACACGGTTCCTCGACACTTCGGGTGAAACCATTCTCTTTTATCACATGATTGAAACGATGATTCCAACTTCTTGATGCTTGCTTAAGACCATAAATGGATCGCTTAAGTTTGCATACCTTGTTAGGATTTTTCGGATTTACAAAACCCTCCGGTTGTAACATGTACACTTCCTCCTCTAAATACCCATTTAGGAAGGCGGTTTTGACATCCATTTGCCATATTTCATAATCATGAGATGCGGCAATCGCTAACATAATCCGAATAGATCTAAGCATGGCCACGCGGGCAAAAGTTTCATCATAGTGTAAACCATGAATTTGGGTGAAACCTTTTGCCACTAACCTTGCTTTGTAGACATCATCATGACCCTCTATGCCATTCTTTATTTTAAAGATCCAATTGCATTGGAGAGGTTTTACACCATGAGGCAAATCAACCAAGTCCCAAACTTGATTTTCATGCATAGAATTTATTTCGGATTGCATGGCTTCTTGCCATAAACTTGAATTTGGACTAGAGATTGCGGCTTTGTAGGTTGCAGGGTCATCACATTCTAAAAGTAACACGTCTAAGTTGCCATCTTCCTCGATAAAACCTATGTATCTATCAGGTTGGCGACTGACTCTCCTTGACCTCCTAGGTTCGGAAGGAACAACGTTCGAGTTAGACGAGGAAGGAACTGAAGGATAAGTAGATCTATATACTCAACATATTCATATATGTATTAGGTTAATTTATCATAAAATTAAATGGTGATCTTATGCATGCAAACAATAAACAATTTAAAAGAAGATTTTTCATCTTACATTGTGATTTTCGGTCTATATGGGCACAAAAGAGATCTCCTTCTCTTTTGTTCTTGTGCTTTCCTCAATGGATGAACAAAGACCCAAGAGTAGGATCTCTCCCAAGGATTTATACCCAAGACACACTCTTAATAAAACTAATATTATGTATACTAGACAATATTAATTTTGTAAGAAAAATTGACCAAAAATTATTTGGTTTTTCTCCCAAAACCGGTTGAGAGAGAGGAAGAGTAGTGGAAATTTTATCTTTCTAAAACTTGTTGTTTTTTAGATGAATGAATAATGAATATGTCACAAGTAAGTATACTAGTGAACATAAGGCAAAAATAAGAAGAAAACCAACATGGTTTTCTTCCCCAAAACCGGTGGGAGAGGAGGAACAAAAGGAGCCAATGCATGCTCATGGTTGCCTTCACAAGAATATGTAGGCATGCAAGGCTAGTTTAGTAGGTAATCATGGTGCTTACCACTTAATAAAATCAACTTAATATTAGCCTAATCCTCCTCATATTTTCGGCACACATAGATAATATGGACTCCATATTATCTTTGTCAAAATGTCAATTTTGTCTTATGTCACATGTCATATGTTGCATAAATTTGTTATGTATTTTTAACATATTAAAAATCAACGTATTAATAAAAATACGTCATATACAAAAATTGACTTAGTAATTCATAATTACTTGTACCAAAATATTTTACCAATTATAAATCACAACAATTTGTATTTATAATAATTCATTCAATTTCAATTGTTTCTTTAAACAATAATTTCATCGAGTAATGAAACAATTCGATTACTCGCACCGTATCTTATTTAATCAGATTATAATGAGATACGTAAATTTTACTTCCAAAATCGTCCGTCAATTTTCAAGTAATTTAATTAACTCGTAACGTTATACGATCAATTAAATGATCAATTAAGAGTGTTGCCCTATAGGTATGACCTAGGGGATCAACTGATCACCACCGTCGCACGACAGTAATGTCAAACTCTAGTCAGCCAATCATTACCGATATGTGTGGACCAGTTGACAGTAAAAATTACTTCCCAATTGTATTCTTTATAATGAGACTTAAACATGTGATCATCATGATCAACAGTCGTGATCGCATTATTGTCGGAGGACACATATTCCAACAATCTCCCACTTGTCCTCGACAAGTGTGCGTCACCAATTCTCTTGTCCTATTACTATCTCCCACTCAATGCAAGGTGTCTTTCAGGTCGTACTTGCAAGTGATCATATCGAGAGTGGTTTCCTCGATCTGGAGAATAACTGATTGACCGGATTTATCCACCATGGATATATTCCGAGCGTGGCCACGCATTTCCAGTTCATTACTCCTCGAGTGGCCCTGAGATATTGTTATAACCCTGACTAGGGGTGGACAATTCCTATCGCACTCATTCCCTTCAACTAGCCACATCCATCATAACCCAAAATATGCCCATTTGACCCCATTTACGAAGGCCGTAGTAACATAAATCAAAGTTAATCTGAAACTGTGCCATCTTAGGCGAATAGTCTTTAGTCAAAAGAATCGACTCATTTGAATACTATTGTAGCTCTCGCCACGACCAGGCTATATAAATTTTCCAGAACTCTATAAGCGGTCATTAGGCCCGACAAAATGTTCCTAATAGTCTGCCTATGTGATCGACTAGTCATCTCACATGACTCTATGGCACTTGAACTTGCCATCAATCGCATCACACTCTAGTCACTTCGAGACGTCACCTCATACAAGTGACTATGGGCAAATACTATGTTAATCCGTGTTCACTTTAACGGGGTTCAATTGTCACTACAACCCGTTTGGATGTAACAATGTATAAATTAAAGATAAAAGACAAATGTGATTATGAACATGAACAAAAAAACAACACTTTTATTTCATTTCAAAATCTAACATAGACTTGGTACACGTTTAAGTCCCATGGACGCCATATGTCCATCATGTTTAGCCTGCGATAAAGGCTTGGTGAGCGGATCGGCTATGTTGTCATCCGTCCCAACCTTACAAATCGCAATTTCCTTTCTTTCAATGAAATCTCTTATTACATGATATTTTCTAAGTACATGTCTAGATCTATTACTAGACTTCAGCTCCTTAGCTTGGAAGATGGTCCCACTATTATCACAATAGAGAGTGATGGGATCATTGGCGGTAGGTACTACTCTTAGACCTTCCGTGAATTGCCTGATCCAAACAGCTTCCTTAGCAGCCTTCGATCGCAATGTACTCACCTTTGTTGTAGAATCCGATTACAGACTTCCTTGAAGCTTCTCCAGCTTACGGCACCACCATTGAGCATGAAAACAAAACCAGCTTGTGATTTCATGTCATCTCTATCTGTTTGAAAACTTGAGTCCGTGTATCCATTAACACGCAGCTCAGTGTCTCCTCCAAACACTAGGATAGAATCCTTAGTTCTTCTCAAGTACTTAAGGATGTTCTTGACGGCAATCCAGTGACCCTCACCTGGATTTCCTTGGTATCTACTCGTCATACTCAAAGCATACGAGACATCAGGACGTGTGCATATCATGGCATACATGATTGATCCAACAGCGGAAGCATAAGGGATCGTCTTCATGCGTTCAACATCATGAGGTTCGGAGGGAGATTGAGTCTTGCTCAATATCGTCCCGGTTACCATAGGTACCAATCCCCTTTTGGATTTGTCCATGCTGAACCGTCGAAGAGTCTTATCAACATAAGACTCTTGACTTAGTGCCAATATCCTCTTGGATCTATCTCTATGGATCCGGATACCTAATATGCGTTGTGCTTCTCCTAAATCCTTCATTTGGAAGTGGTTACCTAACCACTTCTTAACATAAGACAACATCGGAATATCATTTAGAGTAGTACGTCATCGACATACAAGATTAGGAACACAACATTGCTCCCACTAAATTTCATGTATAAACATGGTTCCTCAACACTTCGAGTGAAACCATTTTCCTTTATAACATGATTGAATCGTTGATTCCAACTTCTAGATGCTTGCTTAAGACCATAAGTGGATCTCTTAAGCTTGCATACTTTGTTAGGATTTTTAGAATCAACAAAACCTTCGGGTTGTATCATGTACACCTCCTCTTCTAAATGCCCATTTAAAAAAGCGGTTTTGACATCCATTTGTCATATTTCATAATCATGAAATGCGGCGATCGCTAAAAATATCCGTATGGATCTTAGCATGGCTACGGGGGCGAAGGTCTCATCATAATGGAGACCTTGGACTTGGGTAAATCCTTTTGCCACTAGGCTAGCTTTGTAGACATCATCATGTCCTTCTATGCCATTTTTGACTTTGAATATCCATTTGCATTGAAGGGGTCTTGCCCCTTTAGGCAAATCTACCAAGTCCCAAACTTGGTTTTCATGCATAGAATCCATTTCGGACTTCATGGCTTCAAGCCATAAGGAGGAATTTGGACTAGAGATTGCGGCCTTGTAGGTGGCGGGCTCGTCACTATCTATAAGCAACACATCGAGTGTCCCATCTTCTTCGATAAGTCCCACATATCGATCGGGATGGCGAATTACTCGACTCGTTCTTCTTAGTGGAGGAGGTATAACCGCGTTAGACGACGAAGGAACATCTTCTTGCGTCTCTACCTCGGTTTGTGGCTCTTGAACTTCGTCAAGTTCAAAATTTCTCCCACTTTGTCTCTTAGAAATAAAGTCTCTTTCTAAGAAGACAGCCTCGCAAGACACAAACACTTTGTTATCTTGAGTTTTGTAGAAGTAGTATCCTCGAGAATTCGAGGGGTAACCTACAAAGGTGCATTTTTCGGATCTTGGGGCAAGCTTGTTGTCATTCTTAGTCTTGACGTAAGCATCACATCCCCAAATTTTCATGTAGGATAGATTAAGAACTCTTCCTTTCCACATCTCAAATGGAGTTTTTCCGGTGGCCTTAGTGGGACTATTATTCAAAGATATAATTGCGGTTTGAATCGCAAATCCTTAAAACGAGTTTGGTAAATCGGTTTGACTCATAATTGATCGAACCATATCAAGTAGGGTTCGATTTCTCCTTTCGGCAACACCATTGAGTTGTGGTGTTCCGGGTGGAGAAAGTTGTGATATAATACCACAACCTTTCAAGTGTGAATCGAATTCAAGGCTAAGATATTCTCCACCACGATCGGAATGTAGTGCTTTTATCTTTTTGTCCAATTGGTTCTCTACTTTGTTTTGAAATTCCTTGAATTTCTCAAACGCTTCACTCTTATGTTTCATTAAATAGACATACCCATGTCTACTCAAGTCGTCGGTGAAGGTTATAAAGTAGTCATAATTTCCACGAGCGGTGATACTCATTGGTCCACATACATCGGTGTGTATGAGTCCCAATAGTTCACTAGCTCGTGTCCCTTTCCACTAAAAGGATTACGAGTCATTTTACCAAGTAGGCAATATTCGCATGTACCATATGATTGATAATCAAATGGTGTAATCACATTAGTCGAAATTAATCTTTTGATGTGATTCTCGTTTATGTGACCTAATCGACAATGCCAAATGAACGCTTCACTTGGGTCACTTGATTTGAGTTTCTTTGATTGAATGTTATAAATATCATTTGTCGGATTTGAGGTCTCTAAAATGTAAATGGCATTGATGGAAGAAGCTTGGCCTATAACCAAATCATTCCTTGAAATAGTACAACGATTGTTCTTAATGACAAAACAAAAACCGTCCATGTCTAGCATGGCGATTGAAATAATGTTTTTAGAGAGTGTAGGCACATAAAAACAATTATGTAAATACAACTCAAATCCATTAGGCAAAGCTAGAACATAAGTTCCTTTGGATTCAGCCGCTACTCGAGCTCCATTTCCAAGGCGTAGATCCACATCTCCCTTGCTAAGCCTCTCCACATCTCTTAAACCCTGTAAATGATTACAAAGGTGAGAACCACAACCGGTATCTAGTACCCATGTCGTAGTGGAAGTATAATTTATATCAATAACATAAATTTCCTTAGGAATTTTACCTTTTGGAGTGATGATTCCTTCCCTTATATTTCGCAAATACACGGGACAATTCCTAAGCCAATGTCCCATGCCATAGCAATAATGGCACTCATCATTAACTTGCTTGAAGTTTTTGATTTTCTTTCCCTTCTTCTTGAACTTTTTTCCCTTTGAAGCAAGAGCTTGATTGCTTGAGCTCCCACTAGTTTTGACATCTTTATCTTCCAGAGACAAAGACCCTATAGATTGTATGAGGTAGTCTTCCTGAGACGAGCTCACACGAGATCTAGTAGTAGTAGGTGGTTTAGAAGAAGTGATGAAGTTAAGGTTTCCATCTGAACCTATCCCAAAATGAAGTTCTCTAGTAGTGTCGAAATCATTGTTGGAGCAAACGTCGTCAAAAACATTGTGGTAAGACTCAATAGTTATCGGTGCGGTAGCATTTGATGGATTCTTTGTAATGAACTACAAGTATGGAGGAAAAAGAAATATTAACATTTGTCTTTTTAAATCATACTTGTAAAAAGATTGACAAGATATGAACATTTAAATAGTGACCTCTACCCAACTATTATAAATGATTCCAAGACCCAAATTAATATCAACTTAGGCACGGGATAGCCGATGGAACTCTTATTAATATAACTCGGTGGATTAACGTTTAATCGATTCTACTTTTAGAACTCTTGGTCGATAAAATTACTCTAATGTTTATCTATAGCCCGGAACACATGCGACTACGGTCACGAATACTTCCGTTGAGGTCAATCCAAATTTCGAATAAATGTGTCCATGATCCAAATTCACATTAACTTGGGCACGGGATAGCCGATGAAACCCTCATCAACACGAATTCGGTGGATAGACATTCATCACCCACTTCCCCTACGTAACAAGGTTTGTACCCCGGGATGGCCGAGTGCACTCCCTTGCGAAATAGGTTGTCGTGGTTTCTACTATTTGGTAAGGCTATGTCTCAATTAATTGTTTTAGCGAGAGGTCGTGTCAAATTATTATCTATCACGTTTTAAGTGAACTAAAGCGGTGAACTACGATAATTGTATTTGACACGGTCGATGAACTCGATTAGATGATAATGCATGTTTTAGTTATGGCGATTTAGCGATGCATGTGACACATAAATAAAATGCAAAGCATAAAAATAAATCCTAGTATGGCCTTCCTAAAATAGAAAACTATTTAACTATTACATATTCGGAAACCAACTCCATTGGTCCCTTGAACTTCGGTTGTGGTACGCATCTCGAGGTAACACCGTCTTTGTGTATCGCCATCTTGAAGAAATCCGTCTTTGGGAACTCCGAGATAAATAAAATTACATAATAAATTACATAATTTCCTATTATACATTTGTAACTATAATAAAATAAATCTATTAAATTACAAGACGGTGATACGAGATCACAATAAAATTACAACCGAATCGATATTCCCATACATTTCGGGTAATACCAATAAAAATCTAAGGCCATACTAAGTAAAAATTACATAATTCAAAAATTACATAAATTAAATTATGACAATCATAAAGAAAATGCAGCATTATAATATGTATGAACATGCCCAATTTTATGCTAAATCGCCTTTAAATAGCCAATATCGTATATTACTCGGTTTTTACGGATTTGCGTGATTTCAACATTTTATAATCACAAAAATTACATAAATTTATATTTATGCATAAGTTAATTACCCTAACCTCTTAGGACTCAAAATTCAGTCTTAACTAATTATTTGACCATAATTAACTCATATTTCTAAAAATTGTTCATTAATGGACCAAAAATTACAAAAATAAGCTATAAACTTCAAATAAATCACAAAATTTCAAATAAATTTGAAATTTGAAATTTAAACTCATGAACATTCTGGAAAAATACCATGACACTCATAATGTTCAAAAACTTAGGTTAAAAATTTCGAAATTTATCCGGAAAAACTATGTTGCGGTTTATCGGTTTTAACTAAATAATCATAAAAACATGTGAAAAATTATATTTATTAACTTTTCAATTTTAGATCTGAAAACGATAATAAAATGCAACATATGATGTTTTTCTTTAGTCATAGAGTATGTTTTATTAATATTTCACCAATAAAGACACTATTCATGCTATTTTTCTTCAAAAATCCATAAATCATGCAAAAAGACTTCAATATAGCCTATTATTTTACACACATCTTGTAAAATTGCATGTGACAACATACTAAATTTCTATGACCAGATTCGAAATTTATCTCATATTAACCTATTTTTCACCTAAATCCAAATTTATCTCATATTAACCATTTTTCGAGCATAAGAAGTCCAAAAATTATGAAAATTTACAGGTCATCTCAGAATAATATATGTGATAACATATCCAAAAATCACTGGAAAATTCGAAGTTTAGCTAATTTTAGTCCGAAAATGACATTTTATTCATAAAATCATATTTTTAATGCCATTATAGTATAATATGAACAATAAAAATCCATAAATTAACCAAAATATCCTAAAAACATTTTAGGACCAGAAATTTTAACATGCATGATGATTTTCGTGATATTTCATAATAGCACAAATTAAACAAGTTTTGTATGTTATTCATATAACTCGGAAAAACTTTTAACCGATTTGCATGCAAACAACCATGGCTCTTGATACCAATTGAAGGATAAGTAGATCTATATACTCAGCATATTCATATATGTATTAGGTTAATTTATCATAAAATTAAATGGTGATCTTATGCATGCAAACAATAAACAATTTAAAAGAAGAATTTTCATCTTACATTGTGATTTTCGGATTATATGGGCACAAAAGAGATCTCCTTCTCTTTTGTTCTAGTGCTTTCCTCAATGGATGAACAAAGACCCAAGAGTAGGATCTCTCCAAAGGATTTATACCCAAGACACACTCTTAATAAAATTAATATTATGTATACTAGACAATATTAATTTTGTAAGAAAAATTGACCAAAAATTATTTGGTTTTTCTCCCAAAACCGGTTGAGAGAGAGGAAGAGTAGTGGAAATTTTATCTTTCTAAAACTTGTTGTCTTTTTAGATGAATGAATAATGAATATGTCACAAGTAAGTATACTAGTGAACATAAGGCAAAAATAAGAAGAAAACCAACATGGTTTTCTTCCCCAAAACCGGGTGGGAGAGAGGAACAAAGGAGCCAATGCATGCTCATGGTTGCCTTCACAAGAATATGTAGGCATGCAAGGCTAGTTTAGTAGGTAATCATGGTGCTTACCACTTAATAAAATCAACTTAATATTAGCCTAATCCTCCTCATATTTTCGGCACACATAGATAATATGGACTCCATATTATCTTTGTCAAAATGTCAATTTTGTCTTATGTCACATGTCATATGTTGCATAAATTTGTTATGTATTTTTAACATATTAAAAATCAACGTATTAATAAAAATACGTCATATACAAAAATTGACTTAGTAATTCATAATTACTTGTACCAAAATATTTTACCAATTATAAATCACAACAATTTGTATTTATAATAATTCATTCAATTTCAATTGTTTCTTTAAACAATAATTTCATCTGAGTAATGAAACAATTCGATTACTCAGACCGTATCTTATTTAATCAGATTATAATGAGATACGTAAATTTTACTTCCAAAATCGTCCGCCAATTTTCAAGTAATTTAATTAATTCGTAACGTTATACGATCAATTAAATGATGAATTAAGAGTGTTGCCTTATAGGTATGACCTAGGGGATCGACTGATCACCACCGTCGCACGACAGTAATGTCAAACTCTAGTCAGCCAATCATTACCGATATGTGTGGACCAGTTGACAGTAAAAATTACTTCCCAATTGTATTCTTTATAATGAGACTTAAACATGTGATCATCATGATCAACAGTCGTGATCGCATTATTGTCGGAGGACACATATTCCAACAGGAACATCTTCTTGCGTCCTCTCTTCCGTTTGTGGCTCTTGAACTTCATCAAGTTCAAATTTTCTCCCACTCTGTCTTCTAGAAATAAACTCATTTTCTAGGAAGACAGCCTCACGAGCCACAAACACTTTGTTCTCGTTACGGTTGTAGAAGTAAAAGCCATATGTTTCCTTTGGATAACCTACAAATGTACACTTTTGAGATCTTGGGGCTAGCTTATTGTCAGTCTTGACTTTGACATGAGCATCACAACCCCAAATCTTAAGGTAAGAAAAATTAGGGACCTTCCCTTTCCACATCTCATATTGAGTCTTCTCATTTGCTTTAGTTGGGCTACGATTGAGTGAGTGAATGGCCGATTGAAGAGCAAATCCCCAAAAGGAATCAGGTAAATCAGAATGACTCATCATAGATCGAACCATATCAAGTAAGGTTCGATTTCTCCTCTCGGCAACACCGTTTAGTTGTGGCGTACCAGGTGGAGTGAGTTGTGACACATGCCACATCCCTTCAAGTGTGAATCAAATTCATTACTAAGGTATTCACCACCACGATCTGATCGAAGTGCTTTAATCTTTTTGTTCAATTAGTTCTCTACTTCGTTTTGAAATTCCAAGAATTTAACGAAAACTTCACTTTTAAACTTAATTAAGTAGACATACCCATATCTACTTAAGTCATCGGTAAAAGTGACGAAGTAGTCATAACTTCCTCTAGCGGTGATAATCATTGGTCCACACACATCGGTATGGATTAGACCCAATAAATCACTTGCTCGTGAGCCTTTACTACTAAAGGGGGCATGAGTCATTTTGCTTAGAAGACATGATTCGCATACACCAAATGATTGAAAATCAAATGATTTAATTACACCAGTCGACACTAGTCTTTTAATGCGTTTTTCATTTATGTGACCTAATCGACAATGCCAAATGTATGAATCATTTGGGTCACTTGTTTTGAGTCTTTTTGATTGCATGTTATAGATATCTTTGCTTGAGCTAGAAGATTCAAGAACATAAATGCCATTAATTGAAGTGGCTTGGCCTATGGTCAAGTCATTTCTTGAAATTACACATCAATTGTTCTTAATAGCAAAAGAAAAAACCTCCATGTCTAACATGGCAACGGAAATGATTTTCTTAGATAAAGAAGGTACAAAATAATAATTATGTAAATACAACCCAAAGACATTAGCTAAAACAAGTACATAAGTCCCCTTTGAAGTGGAGGCTACCCTAGCTCCATTTCCAAGTCGGAGATCCACATCACCCTTGTTTAGCTTTTCCACATTTCTAAGCCCCTGTAAATGATTACAAAGGTGAGAACCACATCCGGTATCCAATACCCATGTTGAGGTGGAAGTAAGATTTATATCGATAACAAAGATTTCGGAAGAAATATTACCATTGCTAGCTCCCAAAAAGATGGGGCAATCTTTCACCCAATGGCCCTTGCCATGACAATAAAGGCATACATTATTGATAGTCCCACTAGCCATTGTACTCTTATGGTTCGATTTTGACCTTTTCCTTTTCTTCCTCCTTTCGTACATTCTCTTCTTAACGGCAAGCATTTTGCCAAAACTCCCACTAGATTTATGATTTTTCCTTGCTTCCAAAGACAAGGATCCCATGGTATTAGTGAGGTTGTCTTCACAAGACTTCTCCACTAAGTTGCTAGGTTTGATGGGAGGTGAGGAACTGGTAATAAAGTTAAGGCTTCCATCGAAACCAATGCCAAAGTGAATTTCTCTAGTCGTATCAAGGTTGTGAAGTGAGCATATATCGTCGAAGGATTCGTGACAAGATTCAATGGTGATCGGTGTTAAAGAACTAGATGCATCCATAGCGGTATATCAAGATAACTACAAAACGGAGATGAAGGAAATAATTAACATTTATCGTTTTCACTTGCAAACATTTTAACAAGATTTTAAAAGTATGCATTTATATAATGACCTCGCACCACAATTATATAAATGATTCCGAAATCCATCTTTACACAAACATGGGTACGGGAAACCGATACAACCCACACTTGCATAAATTTGGTGAATTAACTCTTTAATTGATTCTACCATAGAATTCTCGGTCGATGTATATCATAAATTCCATCTCTAGCCCCGGAACATAAGACTAGTCTTTATATCCCGTTGAGTCCAACCAAATTTCGCGTGTAATAACGTTTTATTATCCCACTTACCCAATGAAAAATGAAAGTATTACGGGGAACCGAATCTACCCCAAATGTCAAAGGGATTCATGAGTCCTACTATTTGGTAAGGCTAATCTCAATTTTAAATATGTGAGAGGTCTTGTCTATTTATTATCTACCATCTTTAAGTGAACTAAGTCGATGAATACTCGATAATTATAATTGACAATAGTCGATATGACGATAAAATATGCATGTGTAGTTATGGCGATTTGGCAATGCATGCAAACATATAAAGCAAGCAAATAAAGAAAACATATTTCCTAGTATGACCTTTCCTAAAATAGAAAATCTTATATTCTATTACACATTCGGAAACCAACTCCTCTGGTCCCTTGAATCTTCATTTGACACGCCTCCCAAGGATAAACACCATCTTGATCGGAACTCCTTTCCGAATGGCACCGTCTTTAGGAAACTCCGGGATTACAAATAATTAAATAATAAAATGTACATTGTACTTCCTATTATACATTTGTAAAATGAAATCTAAACGAAATAAAATAAAAGTGATACGAGATCAAAATAAATTACAACCGAATCAATATTCCCTTACATTACAGGAAATATTGATTAAACTAAGGCTATACTAAGAAAAAATTACATAATTCCAAATTATATAAAAGAAATATGACATTCATCAATGAAAAATGCAGCAATATAATATGTGTCTAACATGCCAATTATGTGCCAAATCGCCCTATTTAAACTTATATCGTAAATATAAACCGGTTTTATGGATATTCGCAATTTTAACTTCTTAAAATTACACAAAATATTACTAAAATCAAATTTTAGTCCAAGTTAATTATCCTAACTTTTTAGGACTCAAAAATTCGTCATCACTCAATTTTTGACAATAATTCAACTTGTTTTATAATTTATGCTCATTTTGACCTTAAAATCATAACCTTTTATGATATAAATCCAAATTAAATTATTATAATTTCAAAATTTGATTTTAGATTTTTGAACTTTGTGGAAAATTTCCATGACACTCATAATGTCAAAAATCTAGGTTAAAATTTTCGAATTTATTTTGAGAAAAATCTAATCAATGTTCCAACTTTGGATCTGATATGTGGGATAAAATTGAAACCTAAAATAATTTGCTCATGCCATTTAATTTGTTTTAGCTATTTATGCTAAAATAGTCACCATTTATGTCATTTTTACACTAAAAAATTCATAAATCATGCAAAATGAATCAAGTTCATCTAAAATTTTACAATGTACATGTGACACCATATTAAAATTTCATAGCTTATTTCGAAGTTTAACTAATTTTAACCATTTTACCTCCATTTATGTCATTTTTATCTCATAAAAATTATAAATCATGCAAAATAAATCAAATTTATACGAAATTTTACATACAATAAGTAAAATATGTATGTGAGGTCATATAAAAAATTCAAGGTCAGAGATAAATTTTAACTATTTTTAGCATTTTAAACACCATTTTAATCAATAAAATGTAATAAAATTACTAAAAATCATTAAAATGAGCTAAAAAATACCATAAATCATCAAAATGACCTAAATTCATTTTAGGAGCAGATATATGACATTCAAAATAATTTCGTGGCTTAATCATATAAATCGAAAATTTTAAGTTTTAATTTAGTCGGAAAAACTAAGCTGATTATGCATGCAACAACCATAGCTCTTGATACCACTTGAAAGGATTCATAAACCCTCAAATTAAACTCTTTAATTTTATATCTAATTATTCATTAATTAAATATCATGATCTTATGCATGCATAACAAAATATAAAACAAAGATAAGAAGAATGCTTCTTATATTATGGAAATCGAATTATAAGGGCACAAGTAAGAACTCCTTTCTTACTTGTTCTTGAGCTTAAAATAAATGGATGATCCTCCTTGTCTCAATATTGTGAGAACCTCCTTTCAATTGCACCAAGACTCGCCCTTAAAACTACTAAATAATTAACTAAATTAGTTTAATAGTTAACCTTAAAATATATATAATCTAATATTGTTTGTATTACTATTATAGTAATTTATATATTAGATTTTGGAACAATTATTACCTCAACTTTATTTTAGAGAAAAGGAGAGAAGAGTAAGAAGCAAAATTGTGTAAGAATGAATATGGAAAATTAAGAACAATTCTTATTGTATGGGGTGGGAAAACCGGTTGGGAGGAGAGAGGGAGGAGAGCCAATGCATGCAAAAAATGTTCATGCAATTGTTCTTATCAAAACTTGTTAGAGTGTAGAATAGGCTATCATAGAAATCATTATGTTTTCCACTTAGTAAAACAATTTAACCATTTCTTCCATTTCCTCACAAAACCGGTTTTCACATGTAATATGGAGTCCATTTTATTTTTGTCAATTTGTCAATTTGTCATATAATATGTAACATGTAACATGTTATTAATAATATTAATGCATATTTAACAATTAAATATCATTACATTTATTAATTTAATTATATACAATAATTGACTAGTAATTCCCAATTACATGTAAATAAAATGGTCCATGTTAATATAATCTACAACATATTGCAATTATAATTAATTGTTCATTCTTAATTTAATTGTTTCATAAACAAAATTTTAGTAATATAACATCTTAATTACTAAAACGAATCTCATTTAATCGAATTACAATAAGATTCATATTCATACTCACATTCGTGAATTGTTCTATTTTAAGGAATTAATTAATCTGTATCATTATACAATTAATTAATTTTATCTATTAAGGGAATTGTCCTTTTGGCGTGACCTTAAGGGATCAACTGATCACCACCATCAAACGACAGTAATGTCAAACTCTAGTCAGCCAATCATTACCGATTAATGTTGATTAGTTGATTTATAAAAATGGATCATCCCTTTATGTATTCTTATTATGAGTTTTAATAATGTGATCGCACTATTGTCGAGGACACATACTCCAACATCTCCAACTTTATAGTAAAGATTCAATCATATCGTATAGGATTCTTTGTAACTTTCTAATACACCTTATCTTGATAGGGTGTGATTATGAAAGTGATCTTGTGATACCATATCACACTCTATATGATGCAGATAAAAGTCATCACTTTATTTTTCCCCATTGTAATAAAGTACTAATACTTTGGTTTTATAATATGTAGGTTTTGATACTTTTTAAATATTCATTGAACTTATTCAAAGAATTTCTCTTCTTACCTCATTAAGTGGATATCAAGTATCTACCTAATTCGTTGGTAAAAAGAGATGAAGAAGTAATAACCTTCTCTGATTGAAATCGTATTCGACCATACACTTCAAAGTGTAAATTGGGCGAATATCTTGCTCTATTCATAATCCTTTTACAGAAAAAATCATGAATTAACAAGTTTCTAAATGCGATTTTCAGTCGAGAATTGAGAAACGATTGGGGTCACCAACTTGAGTCTTGTAAATATGACATTTATTTCTAGTTTGAATATAATTACCTAATATGTATGGTTTCACCATAAACTTAATCATGGTATGTAAGGGCACAACGCTTGTTTTAATTGCATAATAGTGAAATCCCTTTGTTTAATACAAAAACTTGAATCATATTCTTATTTAGAGTTAGTGTACATCATAACAATTATTGAGGTACATTTCTAAATACAAAACTAAAATGAGTACACTACAACATTCATATGTTCATGGATGAAATGGCAACTACCCTAGTTCCATTCATGCAAATTTCTGAACTTATTCTTGCTAGTTGTCACACGATAATGCCAAATATTATGATAAAAACCACAAATTTGTATCAAATACTCATGACGTGGTAATTGGTAATAATGCAATGTCAATGTCATAGATATTCAAGAAGGAATATGTTGGAGTCACACGACCAACTTCTTTGATCTTTACTTATTGGGGTTTGTATCTATTTTAGTGTCTAACACCTTCTCTTTCGTGCCTAGTTCTATCCTTAACAATTAAGATATGTACTTACTTCTTATTGCTCCCACTCACTTCAAGAATTTCTACTTGATGGAGACTTATCTTCATATAAATTCCTAGTTAAACCTTCACAAGGATGAACTCTATTGTGGTATTTGGTCAATCAAAATTTCTAACAAATCAATTTACCAATTTAACATTGTCATATTCTTAACAACTTAAGTGCTTGATGACAAGTGTTTAGGTTGAGCAATAAGACTTTTGACCATGGATGCATAGAAGATATAATCAAAACATATTTTGACTAATCATTACCTCTAGTCATATTTATTCACAAGAAATCATACATAGGTATGTTAGGAATTTTATGATGCTAATCTTATATGACAAAGGACAACTCCTATGGAGTTCTATGGAATAGAACGATTCCTATGGAGCAAGTCCACAATCTATGATACGGTTCATTTTAGAAAGAGATTCTTTGTCGTTAGCAATAGTGGTTTAGCGGAGACTCATGTTACAATAGAATGATATCGCATATGAGTAGGAGTAATGAAATAGAACAACATTAAAAACAACGAAATTGTGGGAAAAAACAACATTCATCGTAATATATAAAACATTTAAGTATGTTATAGCATTTATATAATGACCTCCACCCAATTATATAAACGATTCCGAGACCCGAAAATTCATATTAAATCTTGGATGTGAGCCTACGGGCCCTCTACACCTCTTGCTAATATAATCTTGGTGGGTTAACCCTTTTAACCGATTCTACAATTAGAACTCTCGGTCGATGAATTTACGTTAAGTTCATCTTTAGCCCGAACCTATTGGGACAACGGTCCCTCTAATACTTTCGTTGAGATCAACCAAATTTCGAAGTGTAATAACTATTTATTACCCCACTTACCCAACTTCAAAGAAAGCACCCCGGTATAATATTTCAATACCGTATTGTACCACTAATGAAATTGGGATTCATGGGTTCCTACTATTTGGTAAGGCTAAGTCTCAATCTTTTAAAATGAAGGTCTTGTCAATTTATTATCTATCAAATTTAAGTGAATTAAATTTTAGAACTAACGATAATTATAATTGACATGGTCGAATACTCGATATGATATGCATGTGTTGTTTATGGCGATTTGGCAATGCATGCAACATATAATGAAAAATGCAAAAGCAATAAATAAACTTCCTAGTATGGCCTTCCTAAAATAGAAAATCAAATAATCTATTACAAATTCGGAAGCCAACTCCATTGGTCCCTTGAACTTCAAGTGGCACGCTTCCCAAGGTAACAACATCTTGATCGGAACGCCGTTCCGCATGGCACCGTCTTGAAGGAACTCCGGAATTACAAATAATAATAAAATACATATTTATTCCTATTATACATTTGTAATGTGAAAAACTAGTAAAAATAAAAGTGATACGAGATCACATTAAAATTACAACTGAATCGGTAATCCCTTACATTACGGGTAATACCGATTAAAACTAAGGCCATACTAAGATAAATTACATAATTCAAAATTACATAAATAAAATATGACATTCATGAATGACAGCATTATTATATGATCTAACATGCCAAATTAAGTGCCAAATCGCCTTATTTAAAACTTATATCGTATATAATCAGGTTTTATGGAAACGCGTGATAATAACTTATTAAAACCACAAATCAATACTTAAATCAAATTTAAGTGCAAGTTAATTACCCTAACTCTCTTAGGACTCAAAAATTAGTCTTTACTCAATTTTTGACAATAATTTCAACTTGATTTTCTATTATTGCTTATTAAACTTCTCTTAATCATAACAATTATGAAATAATTCCCAATAAATCATAAAAATTTGGAAAAATTCAAAATCACATTTTTGCAAATACTGGAATAATATCAAGATTCCAAAAACTCAATAAAATTATCCCACAAAAATATTTATCATTTACTTCATTAATAAATCGTATAAATCATAACTTTTACCATTTAATTCCAAATTAAACATAAAAATTATGAAAAAAAATCAAAATCAAAATTTTGAACATTCTTAAATAATTTTCATAACCTGGAAATGTCAAAATTTCAAACAAAAATTTCGAATTAGTATTTATGACTAATAAAGTTGTCCTTTTATCGATTTTATCACATAAAAATCAATAAACATACCAAATCAATCAAAATTAATCATACAACTTTAGATATGATGTCCATATAATATATACAATATTAGGGAAAAATTGCATGCCATAAAATTCATTTTAGCATTTTTGCTAAAAAAAAGTCACTATTTATATCTTTTTAACCATTAAAATTATAAATCATGCATAATAAATCACATTTATCTCAAATTTTACATATAATATGTAAAATATACATGTGACATCATATTAAAATTTCATGGCCTGTTTCGAAGTTTAACTATTTTTAGTCATTTAACCTCACTTATACCATTTATTTCACATAAAAATCATAAAACATGCAAACCTAATCACAATAATCCGAAATTTTACATACAATATGCAAAATATGCATGTGAGTTCATACTAAAAAATCACGGCCAGTAGTGAAGTTTAATTATTTTTAGTAAATAAAAGTTCATTTTACTCATAAAAATGTAATTATTTCACTAAAATCATTAAAATAAGCAATAATCATCCATAAATCATCAAAATGTCCTAAATATATTTTAGAACCAGAATATATAACATGCAAAATAATTTCGTGGATTTATCACATAAATCACAAAATAACTAGTTTTAATTAAGTTACATTTAACTCGGAAAAACCAAACCGATTATGCATGCAACACCAATGCTCTTGATGCCAATTGTTAGGTTCATATACCCTAATTAGATTCTTCTAATGGTGATTTTAATTAACTTGTTAATATAAACCTTGTGGATCTAGTGCATGCATAACAAAATAAACAAAAGGGAGAAATTATATTTCTTACATCATATGGACGAATTTAAGGGCACTAGTTTTGGACTCCTTCCAAAACTAGATCTTGAGCGATTACAATTATGGATGATCCTCCATGAACTCAAAATTTCAAATTAGAAAGTCTCCTCTTGTTGCACCCAAGATTCATCCCAAAACTCTAGTAAAATTATTAACTAGATAATGTTTACTAGAACCTTAAATAATTAGATCTAATATGATATTTTCATTACTACTATAGTAATTTTTGAGATTTTATTAGATCTAGAACAAATGGTGTGCATATACAATTTATGTTAAGTATTAGAGAGAGGAAGAGAGATTTTCATAAAACATATGAAAAAGAGTAAGTATCGAAAATGAGAACAACTTTTCTCATCTTAATAGGGCATCGGTTTTGAAGGGATAGGGAAGACCAATTTTTACTTCTCAATGCCCTTTTTTTTTGTCTTCACAAGAAAGAACTAGAGTAGGTCTAAGTATAAGCATGCATAAGGGTCATCATGATGTTCCTTTAAGCATAAAATAAAATAATCACCCACTAGCTATCCCAAAAATTCGGTCCACTCTAGTAAAATGGACATCCATTTTATCTTTGTCATTTATCATATGTAATATGTTGTGACATGTGACATGTAACATGTCATTATTAATATAAATGCATATTTAACTAATTAAATATCATTATATATTAAATAAATTACATTTAACAAATTAACAAGTAATTCACAATTACATGTATATAAAATGGGTCACATTAAGTCTACTTAATATAATCTACAACATCTTATAATTATAACTAACTAATTACTCTTATCTCTAATGTTTCATAAACATTAATCAATTTTAGTAATATAACAAATTAATTACTAAATTGAATCTTATTTAATCACATTACAATAAGATATATAATTCTCACTTATAAATAAATTTGTTCAATTTAAGGATTTAATTAATCCGTATGAATATAGGATTAATTAACTTTTCTGTTTGGGAATCGTCCTATAGGTGTGACCTTAAGGGATCAACTGATCACCACCGTCAAACGACAGTAATGTCAAACTCTAGTTAGCCAATCATTACCGATTAATGTTGATCAGTTGACTATATAATTGAATCATCCCTTACGTATTCTTATTATGAGATTTAAACATGTGATCGCAGTTCTGTCGAGGACACATACTCCAACAGTCAGACGGTCTTATGCTTACGAAATAAGCGCCTCTTTGGGCTCAAACTGAGCCGTTTTGCTTTGACATGTTCCCTAGACACAGTTTAAGTCACATTAGGACGTGATCGGGTCACGTTGCTTTGCTGTGGCCGCTTTTTAATTTTTGACCTTTTTTGACGCTTAATTAGGTGTAAAATTGCCTTTCTAGGTTTTGTGAAGTGCCCAGTCAAGACGAGTGTATATTTTTGCTTTCGCAGGTTTAGTGTTAGCCCGGGGGGGCTTGGTTGCTTTGTTGTTGATTTGACTCGTCTTTTGCTTGAAAAGAAGGGCGAGTCGGGTTTTTGTGAGTTTTTTGTAAAATGTTTTATTGTATAGGATTGAGCGGGTTTGCGCTTCCTGGCTTTGTTGTTGTTTTGTACTTGCAGGCGATTTTTTTCTCGGTCGTTTTTGGCTTTTGCCTATTTTGTGCCGTCGTAATGCCGAAATTTCGACTGACGTTGTTTTTGGTTTGGCCTCAGGTGAGGGTTCGGGGTCCGCTAGGCTGTTGGTCCCGAGTCAGGGATGTTGGAGGAGGAGATTGTGAGGGCCTTGGGGTCATTGGCTCAGTCAGGGCCAGCTAGTACGTCAGGGAGAGCTCCTAAGGCAGTTGTAGAGGATGTTGTCGAGGACGAGCCTGTTGTTGAGGATGTTGGTGCTGAGAGGGCTGCAGAGGCTCGGGAAGAGCCTAGGGTGGTTGCTGACGCTGGAGGGACTCGGGCGAAGTCCACGGCTGGTACTTTCCGGCGGAGGGTTACCACCAGGAGGAGAGCTCCTCGGGTTTCTAGGAAGGAGCTCGAGGGAGTTGTGCGGGTTGTTAAGAAAGGTCCTCGCCGTACCGTGCAGTCTGACATTGTGAAGAGGCGGAGAGTTGAGACAGAGTTAGACGACACCTTTGTTATGGTGTGGGACGTTAGGTGGGTTCAGGCTCCGCGGAGGCTGAACTTGTGTGCGGCGCCTGCTTAGGCTGCGGGCTAGGATGGTAGCCAACTGTTGTTGCGGCACGACACTCACATTTCCTACCGTGTACACGAGGGCCTGGTGAGTTTGCCATTCTTCTGGGCTTTATTATATTTGTTGTTTTTGAGCCCAAATAGGCGTTCTAATCCTGCTTGATTTTCAATTTCAGGAGGCTGCTACCATGGGGACGTTCTGAGGTTTCTCGACTTGATTGGGTTTCTATGATGTCCTGCGAGCGGGGTCGAGGGCGTTGAAAGAGAGGTCGGCCATGGGCCCGCTAGTTTAGATCGAACCTTGGAGGATTTTTCTATGGTGTCGGGTCTTCATTATGTCGAGACGCCGGTTCAGTTTCCGGAGACACTAGAGAGAGTGTCTTCCGCCGTGATCACGGGTTTGATGGGCGATGTTCTGCCTACGTCGACCGACGTGACCCCTTTCCTAATGGCGAACTCTTACGTGAGGGATCACTTCAAGGTGAGAGTGTCCGGGTTCATTCCAGCACCATTGGCGAGTCCTGAGACGGAGGCTTAGGCTCACGTGCAGGAGGCGCGGTTGTGGTACTTTCTGGGTACTACGTACTTTGGTGACAAGGGCGAGTGCTTGTCGACCAAAGTACTTCCTTTGCTTACTGACTTGGACGCCTTGGATCAGTACGACTGGGTGACGCCTGCTTTGGCTCGATTCACTCGCTACCTGCACGCCGCGGTCCGTCCAGAGACGATGGACGAGGGGAGTGCTCCTACTTTGGTTGGTCCTGGCCTCATCTTGGATGTACGGATGATTTTTATGTTGTTGTTCGCTGTTCTTCTTTTTGTTTTTTGTGTGTTTGTGGGTGTTGAAATTTGATGTTTTTTTGAAAGTTGGCTATTTTGTTGTTGCTGTGTTTTATGTTGCAGCCTTGCTTGTTTTCTTACTTGCCCGCCTTGCATCCGAAAGCGGTAGGCGATGCGTCTCAGGTTTACCTGGCTGTGAGGGGCTGGACAGTGGCTCGGAAGAAGTCCACTAAGTCGTGAGTTTCCATTCCTTATCCCTTCTGTTTTGCGAGATTTGGTAGAAATAGGGTGACTAGGTAGCTAGAAAGCCCCGAGTTAGTTGAGTTGTTTTGCTATGAATCCAGTTCGTTTCAAGGCCCTAGGAGCATTACACGGGGGTGCCTGCTTTTGTTGGAGAGCGCTTATGGCCTTGTAGTTGTCGTCGTCTATATTTGGAGACGGCGATTGACCCGGTCTGGTACCTTGGTGAGAGTTTCGCTCGCCAGTGCTTCAGCGAGACTTTTATGGTGCCTGTTGACCCACCTAGGGTGTTGTTCTAGGAGTCGACACCTAACGAGGCTGTGGAGTACCTCGACGGTCGTGGAGGTGAGGAGTTGTTGTTGTCGGGGGTGTCTTACGAGACTTTTTGATTGTCGAGGCTTGCTGCGTACCCGATTGAGGTATGTCTTAATCACCCCGTGTTGGTTTCTTTTGTTTTTGGTAAAGGGAGTTGACGGTCCTTTTGAGGTGGTTTCCTGTGCAGGTTGTTTACCCCCTCATGAGGACCCATCCTCTAGCTTTCACGCCACAGACCACTTATTTGGGGCCGAGTGGTGAGAAGTTGGAGTTGCGTCTACCAGAGCCTGCGGCCCCTGAGGTGACCGACGTCGGCATTTAGTCCAGGCTTACAGTCTTGAGGGTGAGTTGCTAGCTTGAACTCTTCTGTTCTGGTTTTGTTTTCGAATTGTGTTGTGTTTGTTGTGTTGTTTTTTGTGCTGTTTTTTGTTGAGGGTTTTATTTTGTTGTGTAGGTGTTGAATGGTAGTCATCAGGCTCTGTGGCAGATGGCTTACCGTTGGAGGGCGCTTGCTAGTGACCTGGCCGGGAAGGAGGCTCGGCTCGTCCAGGTACTTTTTTTTATTGTCCTATTGTCTTTGCTTTGCTTTCACGGTTCGTGAGCTTAACGACCCATGTTTTGTTTTGTAGAGCACTGCGGATCCGGCGGAGTTGGCTCGGGTCCGTCTTGACTTGGATGAGGTAAGAGCGACGATCCAGGCACAGGAGTTTGGACTCACCACTCGAGACCAGGAGTTGAGGCGCCGCGAGGAGGAGTTACGGAGTCGGGATGCTGAGATCAGTTCTTTTAGAGTTCAATTGGCTGCGGTGGAGGCTTCTCGCGGTTCTCAGGAGCCGGGGATTGTGATGGAGCGAGAGATGATGGAGATTTTTCCTGAGAGCATTGCTGGCTGCGAGACCGTGTTTGCCCTGGCTACGACTCCTGGCGATGGCGCGGCTGGCCTGTCGTGAGGCGTTGAGTGGTCTGTAGCTGTTTTTCGAACTTTGGTTGTATTTTGTGTATGGGTGTATTTTGCGTGAGGCGGTTTTGTATATATGGCCTTTTGAGTGTTTTGTAGTTTTTTTTTGCTTTGCTTTTTTGTGTTGTGTTTTGGAGAAATGTGGTTGACGGAGGGCTTCTCGTTTGCTTTGGTGATTTGAATCTGCAATGTTATTGTAGAAAACAAACAACGGGTAGCACATTCGCATTCGGTACATGCATGTAAACACGTAAAAAACAGGCAATAATGCCGCTGGTATAACCGCGATGACGCGAAGTTTAAAAAAATTTGAATTGCTTGTTTGAAATTGAGTTTTTTAAAATTCCGCGACAAAACGTCACGCCTGGATTTTTCAAAAGGCAATTGTTTTGAAATTTTGAGAAATTAATTCATGTTTGAATTAAATCAACTCGAAAATTGCGTCAAATTTTGCCAAAATTGATTTGTAACTTGAATTGAAACTCAAACCGTATTTTAAATTTTAAGACGAATTGAAAATAAAAGGAGAGTTTGTAAATGTGCTGATTTGAGAAATCGAGACTCGAAATTTGTGAAAGCGAATGGCGAGACCGAAATTTGTAAAAATTGATTTTGCGAAAAACATTTCGTCAAGGAAACGATCTGTCGCAGATCGGGGCGACTATCTCTTCCCCCCTTTAAAAAATAAAAGGAAACTCGTATGTTTAAAGCTGAGTCGCGAAAATCGTGTCGGATTTCGTAAAACGTGAATCTAAGGAAACGTGAGTGTGAGAAAACACAAAAATTCTAGGTCTAGCCACAAGAGGCGTCAGCATTATGGCAAGGAAAAAGAGGTGTCAAGAGAAAACACAACTTAACAAGGACAAGTTAAGGTGTGAATCCTTAGAAGCAGCCTAAAGAGGCGCGCGCATCTTGGCGATGCAAGGGGCCTCCCCTTTTTTCTAAAAAAAGCACTGATTGCTTTGTATAAATAGCGAGTTTGTGCTTCATTGTTTCATCATGCAAAACACAAAAAATCTACGAAAACTTCCCCTCTTCCACAAAAATTCATGGATACGTTTGAAGGTAGGTTGCGACATTGGTGTCGGGATTTATCGCCTCCCGAGAAGTATCAACTCGATGTAATGGGAGTTGGTCAATTGTTGGTGCTTCACCAAGTCAAGGTTCAATCTTCGTTCCTTGATGCATGCTCTCGGTTTTTGGACACGAAACATCATGTTTTCGTCTTCCCGAAAGGCAAAATTTGCCCGCTTGCCGAAGATGTAGGTGCTTTTAGAGGGTCGTCGGATTGTACTCTGGTGCTTCCTCCGACTTGGTTGTGCTACAAGGAGGCATTTTAATCCATGCTTGGCTTGTCGGTAAGCCAAATGAATTATCTCCTTGCTCCTAATGGTGTTGACATGTTGTCCTTTATCAACATCGTTTCCATTCGGTTAGATGCTAATGTTTCGGAGGTTGCTAGAAAAAGGTCTTTTGCCTTTTGCCTAGTGCATGTTTACCTTCTTGTTGATGTTTTGAAGAAGGAGGGACCGAAATGGTATGGTAGTATGACCCTCATTCACATTGTTAAGCAAATGGAGCATGGTCGGGACCCGTGTTGATTGGTGTTCGGCGAGATCATTCAAGCCTTGGATAAGAAGGTGCTTGTGGAGATTCACCATCATTTGGATCTCTTAGAATCCTCCAAGTATGGCTTATGGAGAGGCAAAGGTATGTTGAGCCTCCAATTGTTGCTTCTTCTTACTCCTTCTGTCACCTTACCATAAGAATGAAGTTGTATGCAAATAGTTTTGCATGCACCGAGGCCTATTGGACATCGAGGTTGGTAGAGGAGGGTGGTCCTCATGTCCGTTGGGTGGTGCCATGGTAGCACTTGAGGTCCTTCACGGGATTGCCCGCTTCGGCCGCTTCTTCCCTCTCTTTGATGATTGTTGGTTTGAAGGTTGCTTCCTTCGTTTATCCGGAAAGGGTTATGAGGCAAATGGGTCGGGCCGTCAAAAAAGGGTGCCCGCTCAAGATACTCTTGTCCAAGAAAGCGTGTTCCGAAACTCCGAGTAAATGGAGGTTTTCGAGAGGCGATGGGCCACTCGCCCAACTTGGGAGGTGTCGGATCCTGCTCTCACAACATGGGCGACTCCCGCTTATGTCAAATGGTCAAGAGCTTCCACCTTGGAAGAAAGGACAAAGTTCCACAAAGATGAAGTCAATGACTTGAAATACCGAGACGTGGCCAAGACAAATCGTGCTTTCGTTGACGACTTTGACGATGATATGAGCCCGAGTTTGATGAGGCCGCCAAAGAAGAGAAGCTTGAGTCCCAAGGAGGTGTTGGTCTGTGTATGGGCTTGGCTTGGGCCGGGTAATGGGCCGTGTAGGAGCTCGGGTGCAGTGGTTCTTGTGGATCCGTTGAGGATCCGCTCCGAGGAGAAAATTCGTATTAGGCGAGCAAGCAAGAAGAACAGGGGAAGATGTATCCCGAAGGCAAAGGCAAGGGTAAAATGGAAGAGCGAAGACCTTCGTCCCCCCTTTTATTATTATGTTGTACTAGTATTTGTGTATGTATCGTTATTATGTCGTACTAGTCATGTTATGTGCTTGTATGTGTTAGTTTTACTATGTAAAATGTCCTAGTCGGCGCTCTAGCTTTGCAATTCGTGGACTCGCTTAGCCTCTTATTGTTGTCAAGTTCGTAATTCCACCTATTATTAATTAAATAAGGGAATTACTCGTGTTTGAAAAATGTTGTGAAAATTTGTTGTTTCTTCATCCATTTTGTCAAGATAATTCGGTTTGAATTATCCTAAACTTGCACATGTGAAGAGGAGTTTATTATGGAAAGGGAGAATGGCTTTATTTGGTTTTTTTCTTTTTTTTTTTTGCTTTTTTGTTGTGTGAAAGGGGGTATGTTCTTTTGTTTTGAATTTTGTATGGGTTGTTGTTTTTTGTATGTGGAGGTGGTTGTATCTTTCTTGTGTAAGAAAGGACTGCCTACGTATTCGTGTGATGCAAAATCAAACCGTGCTCGTAATTCAGGTGTTTTTTTTCTTTGTTGATGTTTGGTTGGTGGGATGGTTGTATCTTTTTTTGTGTAGGAGAGGACTGCCTACGTATTCGCGCGATGTAAAATCAAACCATGCTCGTAGTACATGTGTTTTTCTGTTGATGTTTGTTTGGTGGGATGGTTGTGTCCTTCTTGTGTAAGAGAGGACTGCCTACGTATTCGCGCGATGCGAAATCAAACCATGCTCATAGTTCAGGTGTTTTTTCTAATGCAAATGGATGATGCTTTTGACAGATCAAAAGCTGCTGGAAACAGGGCAAGGTGCCGTAACTTAGACTCGATAAACATGCAATTTCAAATCAGAACTTTTGAGGAATTGACCTCAGAGTTAGGTGTGGTTGCTAAGAAGGGTTGTTGATGCTGCGTTGTGGCCACTAGTCGTGAAACTAGGGGTGGTTGTTGGTGCTAAGTTTCAAGGGTAGTATTTTTTGAGTTGGTCTAGGTTGGTTGGGTTTGTGAATTCCTCCCCGTCTAGGTCACTCAATCTCATTGCGCCCCCCCCCCCCCCGAAAGGATTTTCTTGACTAGGTATGGTCCTGCCCAGTTGGGTTTGAATTTCCCCCTCGGATCGACAGGTAATGGTGCTCGAACTGACTTGAGGACCAAGTCGCCTTCTTTAATGTTTCTGGGTTTGACTTTCTTGTTGAATGCCCATTGTATACGTCGTTGGTATAGCTGGACGTTGTGCAAGGCGTTGAGTCACCGTTCATCTAGGAGGATGAGTTATTTGTACCTTCGACGTGTCCATTCCGCCTCCGGGACTTGACTTTCTAGTAGAATGCGTAGAGATGGGACTTCAACTTCTACCGGTTGTACTGCCTCCATACCGTATGCTAGGTAGAAGGGTGTTGCTCCTGTCGGTGTTCGAATGGAGGTTCGGTATACCCATAGTGCGAATGCGAGTTTGCTCAGTCAATCGCGGTAATTATCCTGCATTTTCTTGATGATTGTGAGGAGTGTTTTGTTTGCTGCCTCTACTGCTCTGTTGGTTTGGGGACGGTAGGGAGATGAATGCTGTCGTTTGATTTTGTACTTGTCTAGCAAGGCTTGTGCTTCGGCTCGGAAATGAGAGCCTTGGTCGCTGATGATTTCATGGGGTACCTTATATCTACAAATGATGTTGTCGTGGATGAACTTGGCCACTTGTTTAGCGATCAAGACTGCGTAGAATTGTGCTTCTACCCACTATGTGAAGTAGTCGATGGCGAGTAGGACAAAGCAGTGTCCTTTGGTGCCTATCGGATTGACTTTGCCAATGATGTCGATGCCCCTTGTCGAGAAAGGTCAGGGTGATGTCATGGTGTATATAAGGGATGGTGGTGTATGTTTTATGTTGGCGAAGATTTGGCAATTGTGACAATGTTTGACGTAGTTTCTGGAATCGGCTTCGATGGTGGTCCAGTAGTAGCCTATCCGCATGATTTTTCGGGCTAGCATCATGGCGTTTATGTGAGGGCCACACTCTCCGTCGTGGACCTCTTCCATGACCTTCTTGGCTTTGTTGTGGTCAATGCAAAGGAGGAGGATTCCTTGGGGTGTTGTTTTGTAGAGTTGGTTTTGATTTATCACGAATTATGATGCAAGTAAACGGATGACTCTTTGTCCTCTTGGATAAGAGTTGGGAGGGAATTAGTTTTTGGTTTTGTAGTTAAGGATGGCTTGGTACCAAGGTTCGGCATGGTCTTCATTGTCGTTGTTAATGGCGTAGATATGAGCTGGCTCGCTCCTTCTCTCGACGCATAAGGGCATGTATGTCATGTCATCAGGTATATTGATGAGTGAGGCCAGTTTTGCTAGGGAATTGGCAAATTGGTTTTCCTCTCTTGGCAAGTGGAAGTAGTCAATTTGGTCGAAGAATTCGGCCTCTTGATTGATTTTTGCTTGGTAAGGTGCTAGGTTGTCGCTTCAGATTTTTCATGATCCGGACACTTGATTGATGAAGAGCGAGGAATCACCGTGTACCCTCAACCTTTTGATGACAAGTGTTATGGCTGCTTGTACGCCGATGTGGCATGCTTCGTATTCGCCGACGTTGTTGGTGACGGCGAAGTCTAGCCTGACTGAGATCGGAACGTGTCCTCCTTCAAGTGATATCAAAAGGATTCCTACTCCAAAGCCTCTCAGGTTTGATGCACCGTCGAAGTATAGGTCTCATGCGTCGCTCTCGGCACAAAAATGTTTTCTTCAGGGAGTGACCAATGGTGGGTCGTTGAATCCTCGTTGACGGGGTTTTCTGCTAGGAAATCGGCGATGGCCCTTCCCTTAATGACCTTGAGGGGTACAAATTTGAGGTCGAACTCAGATATCATGAGTGTCCACCTGGATAGTCTTCCGTTCAATATGGGCTTTTCGAAGATGTACTTGATGGGGTCCATATTGGAGTAGATGTGAACCGTGTAACTGAGCATGTATTGTTGCCGCTTCTTTGTGGACCACACTAAAGCGAGTTTTCTGCAATCGGCTGTATTTGGTCTTATAATCGATGAACTTTTTGCTGATGTAGTAGATGGCTCGCTCTTCGCCATTGACTGTTTGTGCTAGCATTGCTCCCATGGCCGTGTCGGTGACGGTCAGGTATAGGGATAGGGGTGTTCCCTGCTGTGGCGGCAGGATGACAGGAGGTTTGGCTAGGATTTCCTTTATCCCATCGAAGGGTTTTTGGAAATCATCGTCCCGATCGGTGTGATTGGTGACACAGAGCTTTTTGAAGATAGGCTTGCAAATCATGGTGAGCTTGGCTATGAAGCGGCTGATATATTGAACTTGACCCAGAAATCCTCGAATCTCCTTCTCGTTCTTAGGCCGAGGCATTTGTTGGAGAGCTTTGATTTTGGTTGGATCGATTTCAATGCCTCTTTTGCTGAAGACGTGTCCCAAGAGTTTTCCGGAGGTAACCCTTATGGACATGGGCCACGGAGGCGCTTGGGACAAGCGTTGCATTTGTGGAGTCGCCGCCAATTTTTAAGGGAAATTGGAACCGTTCGAATAGCTCGTGTCATGTCAAGACACAAATTAGTGACATGAACACTAACACTTGGAGAAACGAGGTGTCTACAACCTTGAATTAACACTTATGAGGATTTAGTCTCATATTGTATTTCCGAAGACGAGCGAAGAACTTTCGAAGGGCGCCGATGTGGCCATCTCGCTCTTTTGATTAAACGATCATGTCATCAGCGTACACCTCTAGTTCCTTATGCATCAAGTCGTGTAGGAGAGTGGTGGCGGTTCTTTGGTAGGTTGCTCCGGCGTTGATTAGCCGAAGGTCATGACGGTGTAGCAATATGTGCCCTACTATGTAGTGAATGCGGTTTTGTGCATGTCTTCCTCAACCACTTTGATTTTGTTGTATCCGGCGTACCTGTCCATGAATCATAGAAGGGCGTGTTCGGCGGTGTTGTCCCCAAAGATGTCGACGTGTGGGTACGGGGACTATGTTAGTCACCCAGTCGGAATATTCGGAAACTTTGATGAATTCGGCTTTGAATTTTTTGTCAATTTCTTCTTTGATTTTCAATGCCCATTCGGGGCGCATGCGGCGCAGCTTTTGCTTCACGGGTTTGGCTCCGGGCTTAATGGGTATCATGTGCTCTGCAATCTCCCTGTCAATCCCAAGCATATCTTTGTAGGACTAAGCAAATACGTCCTTGTATTCGAGCAAGAGGTCGATGAATTGCTGTGTTTCCGAGCGGTCAAGGGTGGTCCCTATCTTAAGTTCTTGAGGTGTCTGGCTAGTCTCTACGTTTATGGGTTCAGTCTCCTCAATGATGGGTGTCCTATGTTCGTGTTTCTCGAGTTCTTTGGGTAAATGAGGTGGGTAATCACTCAAGTAAAATTCCTCATGTTCGTTCAGACTTGTATTGCAGTTAAAATGAGACGAGTCGTAAGCAAAGTTGGCATTCATTAAGTCAATTTGAGCGAAGAGCTCGAACTGGACAGACATCTCGTGGGGAGTCAGAGGCGACGTTGCGGAGGAGGTGTCCCCTAGGACAAGCTCCAGGTTTCTACGCTCCGCGGGAGTAGGGGTGACAACAGTTGACCTAGCCTCTGAGACAGCTCCGAGATTGTGGTAAAATAGCGGGAAAGGGACTTTGTTGGTGGATAGGGGTACGACTTCCGGGGCAGTCCCTAGCTTATCATAGAATAGTGGAAAAGGGTTTTTGAAAGGGGTGTTGGGAACGTTAGGACCCAAGACAGACTCTGACTCTGACTTGTTATCAGACTTGGGTTCAAACTCAACTCCACTTCCCTTCTTGAACATGGGGCCTTCTCCGGTTGTGATCTTGAGATTGCTGTAACACCCCCATACACCAAGTGCCTTACCAGGACCACCTAATGCACGGGAATGCTACCATCTCGGTTACCCGAGGCAATGTATATCAAAAGGACCATAAAAGAACGTACTTTATTAAGTAAGTTTAAAGCAATACATGTCCAAACCAAAACTGTCAAATGAAAATACAACTGTTCCAAAAGTGCTAAACCAACATAAAGTAAATAATCGTTTAAAGACACAGCGGAAGACTTCTAGGCATTTCGTGGTGACTCAACCCAGCTATCCCATGCGCGTCCACCTCATACCTGCTCAATAACTGCTCACCATCCCCGAATGGATCACCACAGCTTTCAAAACATTTAAACGGGGTCAGTTACTGATTACACAAAAAAAAAAAATACAACAGATACAATGCACAAATTACCGAATCTCCATCACAACTCCACACACCTGATGATGCAGGAGCATTGATGGGAAATGAAAATGAAGTGCTACTTAGTCGAAATGCAACTCATTTAGTCGAAGACTTCAAGATTGGGTCAAGTTATTTGACGATGCTCACTTGGGTGGACAAAGGCCCAGAACATGTTGAATACACGGTTAATCCAACCGTGTAGATGTGCTAGCTGGTCCGTATTATTAGTATTATTTAGCTAATTAATTTATTACGAATAAAATTAGGAAAGTCTATAATTTCATAATCCTAGCTAAACTATTAGTTCTTATTTCAGTTTATTTGTTTCCTAATTAGTTAAGGAAACTAGTTTGGTTGTTGCCCAAGTAAGATTAGGTTTTAGACTACTATAAATTAAGGCCATGTAACCTAATTACTTTGAGATTACAGAATACAATAAAAGTTCCAGTTTTATGCTTTGTTCGTCATTCTTGCGAGATACACGAACCCTACCTTGCGAGGTTGCCTTGAGTGTTTCGAGTGATTGCCTTGCGAGTTACTGATCAAGATTCACCTATCTATCTTGTTATCTTATCAATTAAAACGTTTTACATACTGTTTAGTTCGTTATTTTGAGCAAATATCACAATCAGATTCTATAAATTCCGCTGCATAACTTCTAGCCTATAGAATTCGCTTAAAACATACTAATTCTATATCAATTTAGTATCAGAGCCTAGGTTTTTGATTTATTGCTTAATAAATCAGTCTTGGGAGAAGATGGTTAATGGAGAAGGAGATAAACCATGAAAGGAAGATATGGATGCAATTAGGGCTGAAATTGGTCAGATTTCGTACGTAGTTAAAAGCATAGCTACGGATTTAGCTAGAAAAAAAGAAGAAGAAGGTGAACGAGTCAGAGTCAGACACCCACTCTGAATCTGAAGAAGACGAACAGCCAAAGTCAAACAAAAAGAAAAACGCCAATGATAGAGGCCTGAAACTCGACATTCCCGAGTTTAACGGAGATGGAGATGCTGAAAAGTTGTTAGATTGGATTCGTCAAGCAGAGAGGATCTTTGAGTACAAAGATTATGATGAATACAAGCAATTTAAGGTGGCTACCTTAAAATTGACCAATTACGCGTCTTTGTGGTATGAAAACTTGAAGAGGCAGCGTAAGAAGGATATGAAGCCAAAAATTGATACATGGGACAAACTCAAGAAGCACCTCACAAAGAGATTCCTTCCTAGAGACTATGAGTAGGACAATTATTTGAAACTAACGTCTTTGTCACAAGAGAATTCGAGTGTCTCTGACTACATAAATGAGTTTGAGAAGATGAGTATCGTATGTGATCTAGAGGAGAAGCAAGAGTTGAGGACAACACGATTCATTCGTGGCCTTAACCCTAGTTTGGCGCAAAGAGTGAAAATTCAACATTATGATAATTTTGATGATGCTTGCAGGTTGGCTCTTAAATTTGAGAAGCAGGATAAGAGCAAGAAGTCCTATACTCGTGACTATACAAAGAATTCGAGCACCTACTCGAAACCAGTAGCTACCACATCTAGTAGCAAGGAAACATGAAAATAGGATCCTAAAGAGAAGGGAAAAGGCACGGTGGTGGAAGCTAAGGAGACCCGGTTGAGGCGTTGCTTCAAGTGACAGGGATATGGGCACATTGCCAATGAGTGTCCGCAAAAGAAAGCTCTGACAATTCAGGAATTGATTAACTTGATTCCAAATTTCGTTGTCCCAGAATCTGATTCGGAGCCTATTGATGTCGAAGATGAGAGTGGTGGTGTAGAAGTACATGAAGTGAAGCCTTACAGTGACGAGGAGAAAGGGGTATTGGTGCTTAGAAGCCTCCACACCGAGGCTGCTCAAATTGAGCACGAGCAAAGGGAGCAATTGTTTTATTCCCGTTGTAAGGTAAACAGTCAGATTTGCACTCTTATTATTGATAGTGGTTCCTGTACCAATGTTATAGCTAAGGATGTCGTTGCTAAACTGAAATTGCTGAACCATCCTAAACCTTATAAACTACATTGGCTTGATGGGAATAATGGGGTTATGGTAAAGAAACAGGCTTTAATTTCTTTGCAATTGGGACCGTATAAAGATGAGATAATATGTGACGTAATCCCGATGAATGCTTGCCATATTTTGCTGGGTAGACCGTGGCAATATGATAGGAAGGTGGGACATAACGGATGAAGTAATGTTTATATTGTCTCTAAAGGGAAAGATAAGTATCATTTGAAACCATTGTCACCAACCAAATATAACAAACCTATTGCAAAAGACAGTTTGTTTTTAGAAGCTAATGAGGCCGAGGAGGTTGTGAGTCGAGGTGAACCAGCATACTTACTGGTGGTGCGTGAAATAGGACGTGAGGAGGGCAGTAGTGCATTGGTGCATGAATTGCTCGACGAGTTTGTGGATGTATTTCCTGATGAGTTGCCAAACGGGTTACCACCAAATAGAGGAATCGAGCATCAAATTGACTTAATTCTAGGGGCTGCATTACCTAATAAACCAGCCTATCGATGTAATCCCGAAGAGTCTAAGGAATTGCAGAGACAAGTGCAAGAACTGATAGATAGAGGATATGTGAAAGAGAGCTTGAGCCCATGTGCTGTACCAGCTCTTTTGGTACCGAAAAAAACAGGGAACTTGGCGAATGTGTATAGATAGCAGAGCACTGAATAACATCGCTATTAAGTACCGTTTTCCTATGCCAAGACTTGATGATATGCTAGATGATTTATCCGGTTCATGTGTATTTTCTAAACCGGATTTGAGGAGTGGCTACCACCAAATGAGGATTCGTGAAGGGGATGAGTGGAAGACCGCTTTCAAAACGAAACAGGGGTTGTACGAGTGGCTTGTCATGCCGTTTGGATTGTGTAATGCACCTAGTTCGTTTATGAGGCTCATGAATGAAGTGTTAAGGCCTTTCCTTAACAAGTTTGTTGTTGTCTATCTTGATGACATTCTCATCTATAGTAAGAGTGAAGAAGAACACAAGCTCCATCTTAGAGCTGTATTTGAAGTCATGAGAACGCAGAAGCTGTATGGTAAGCTCGAAAAGTGAACTTTTATGGTGTCAAGTGTTGTTTATCTTGGTTACATTGTAGGAAAAGAAGGAGTAAGCATGGACCCATCCAAGGTCGAAGCTATTCAAGCTTGGCCAGTGCCTAAATCCACGACTGAAGTCCGTAGTTTTCATGGTTTGGCGTCATTTTATAGGCGTTTTATTCAGGGGTTTAGCTCAATTATGGCTCCAATTACCGAGCTAACTAAGAAAGGGGATTTTGTTTGGACTCCGAGTGCTCAAAAGGCATTTGAAGAAGTGAAGACAAAGTTGTGTTCTGGACCTGTTTTAGCGCTGCCCAACTTTGAGAAATTATTTGAAGTCGAATGTGATGCGAGTGGCATTGGGATTGGTGCCGTGTTGATCCAAGAGAAATGACCCATTGCTTATTTCAGTGAGAAACTTAGAGGTGCAAGGCTGAATTATTCAACCTACGACAAAGAGTTTTATGCTATTGTACGAGCATTGGAGCCATTATTTGCGTCCGAAACCATTCGTGCTACATTCTGATCACGAAGCTCTTAAACATATTCATGGAGCAAAAATTGAACCCAAGACACGCGAAGTGGGTCGAGTTTTTACAATCATTCACGTTTTCATCCAAGTACAAAACAGGTAATTCTAATATTGTAGCTGATGCGTTATCTAGAAGACACTGTTTGTTGGTTGAATTAGATGCAAGATTGTTGGGTTTTGAGCATATTAAAGAGTTATACAAGGATGATCCGGCGTTTGCTAAAGAGGTGATTGAACCTACTGGACTTTATACATCGCAAGAGGGATTTTTGTTTAAGGGAAATCGCCTTTGCATTCCACAAGGGTCAATTCAGGAGTTGATTATTAGAGAAGCTCACGGAGGAGCTTTGGGTGGCCATTTTGGTTCGAATAAAACTTATGACATTGTAAGTGAACATTTCTATTGGCCCAAGATGAGTAAGGATGTACAAGAAATTGTGGGCAAGTGCGTTGTGTGTCAGAAAGCAAAGAGCTCGTTTGTCAAAGGGTTGTACATGTTTTTACCTGTGCCAAAACAGCCATGGAGCGAAGTGAGCATGGATTTCATACTTGGTTTGCCACTAACACAAAGGGGGTAAAGACTCGATCATGGTTGTTGTTGATCGGTTTTCAAAGATGGCTCATTTTATTCCTTGTCACAAGACGGATGATGCTACAAATGTTGCTGATTTGTACTATAAGGAGATAGTTCGTTTGCACGGTATTCCCCTTACTATTGTCTCAGACCGTGATGTGAAGTTCCTTAGCTATTTTTAGAAGACTTTGTGGCGTTTGATGGGTAAAAAGTTGTTGTTTAGTACTTCGCACCATCCTAAAACAGATGGGCAAACGGAGGTCACTAATCGTACTTTGGGAAGCTTATTATTGCGTGGCCTAGTGAGCAAGACTACAAAGGATTGGGATACTAAACTTGCACATGCTGAATTTGCGTATAACCGGACTCCATCAGTAACTACAGGGCATGCTCCATTCGAAATTATGTATGGCATTAATCCATTTTTGCTTATTGATCTAGTTCTAATTCTGAAGAAAGAACTTATGAGCTTTGAAGCAAAGGAGAGACAAGCTACATTTCTAAGGACTTGTGAACAAGTGAGAGCCCAAATTGAGAAATCAAATGCTAAATACAAAGAGAAAGGAAATACGCATCGAAAACAGCCCGTGTTCAAAGTAGGGGATCTCGTGTGGCTTCATTTGAAGAAGGAGCGTTTTCCATCTAAGCGAAAGAACAAGTTGATGCGGCGAGCAGATTGCCCATTCAAGGTCATAGAATGCTACGGTTCGAATGCTTACAAGTTGGAACTACCAAGTGAGTACGGTGGTGTGAGTGCAATGTTTAATGTTGGTGACCTGTCCCCATATCTCGACGACGACAATTTGAGGTCAAATTCTCAAAAAGAGGGAGAGAGATGCAGGACCATTGATGGGAAATGAAAATGAAGTGCTACTTAGTTGAAATGCAACTCATTTAGTCGAAGGCTTCAAGATTCGGTCAAGTTATTTGACGATGCTCACTTGGGTGGAAAAAGGCCCAGAAGACATTGAATACACGGTTAATCCAACCGTGTAGATGTGCTAGCTGGTCCGTATTATTAGTATTATTTAGCTAATTAATTTATTACGAATAAAATTAGGAAAGTCTATAATTTCCTAATCCTAGCTGAACTATTAGTTCTTATTTCAGTTTATTTGTTTCCTAATTAGTTAAGGAAACTAGTTTGCTTGTTGCCCAAGTAAGATTAGGTTTTAGACTACTATAAATTAAGGCCATGTAACCTAATTAATTTGAGATTACAGAATACAATAAAACTTCCAGTTTTATGCATTATTCGTCATTCTTGCGAGATACACGAACCTTACCTTGTGAGGTTGCCTTGAGTGTTTCGAGTGATTGCCTTGCGAGGTACTAATCAAGATTCACCTATCTATCTTGTTCTCTTATCAATTGAACCATTTTACATACTGTTTAGTTCGTTATTTTGAGCAAATATCACAATCAGATTCTATAAATTCCGCAGCATAACTTCTAGCCTATAGAAATCGCTTTAAACATACTAATTCTATATCACCTGACTAAAGTGTGTAGTCCTGCCAGAATAGCCATCGCAACAGATATTCCTCGCCGCCAGTGGGGGACCGCAGCCGTTCTCACCTAAGCCCCGCTCATCTCATCTGAGCGATAACCCATGTTCCTTAATGTGCACATCCCCTCCTGTGGCGGGTTCCACAGAGGGTGAATCAAGGGCGTGAAGCCACTCCCGCAAGTGACTCCACTCAGCCGATGGCACACCTCGCGAACCATAGACAAACAACAACAATTATGCAACAACAACTCCAACACAACAACCAACATGTTATAGATCAACAATAAACACAATCACCATCAACACTTATGTCACCAATAACCGAGTAGGGAAACCCTACCTGAAATAAGCAATCACGAGACCGTCGTAAGCAGCTAATCATTATCGCTCCTTAATGAAACCTCCTCCTATAAGCATATAACCATACAATTACCATCTAATACAACATTATACTCCCAAAACCCCCAATCTACCCAATTAGGGTTTTAAACAAAATCAACGAAAGAATATAAAAACTATACAAGGACCTTACCCTCGACACGATGAACTCAACAGTGTAAAGAACACGATGATCCGACAACCTTAGCCTTTGGGATTTGATAGCAACGCGACGAATGAAAGCAACGTAACTTGTTTTCTCTTTGAAAGGTTTGAGAAAAGGTGAAAAGTGATAAAGAAAGTGACGGAAGGATTTATATATTAATCACGCGTTATTAGCAAATCCCGGCTGAAACAACCCGCAAAACCAACTTACTCGATCGAGTAAGTAACTTACTCGATCGAGTGATCCTTACTCGATCGAGTCCCCAACTTACTCGATCGAGTACCCTTCAGCAGAACATTGTTTCATAACCCAAACATACTTACTCGACAGAGTAAGCCCCACTCGATAGAGTACCCATAGACATAGAAAACCGTAGTATTACAGTGTTCCTTCCTTAAAAAGAACTTCGTCCCCGAAGTTCAACCCATACACAAAAACAAAGCATACTAACTCAAAACACGACACAACAACGTAACTAAAACTCAAAACAAAACTCCCAACCATAACTCAACCCGACTCAAAACAACTACTAACTATGCAAAACTAACATAAAACACCACCAAAACCTTATGCGATCATCTCCTACCCCCCCCCCCCCCCCCCTAAAAGAAACATGGTTATGTCCCCGTAACCACACATACCTGAAAAAAAAAGACGGATACCGCTCCCTCATGGTCTCTTCCGCCTCCCAAGTAGCTTCCTCAATCTCATGATTAGACCATAGAACCTTAACCAACACTGTTTCCCCGGACCTAGTTTTCCGAACCTTGCGATCAAGAATCAGTTTTGGGACCTCAAGATAAGACAAGGACTCATCCAACTCTATGTTCTCCACCTCTAGCACATGTGAAGGATCGCTTACATACTTCCGTAACTGAGACACATGGAACACATTATGCACACGATCGAAAGCCGCTGGAAACGCCAACCGGTAAGCAACCTCACCCACACGATCCAAAATCTCATACGGTCCGATGAACTTCTGGCTCAGCTTCCCTTTCTTACCAAATCTCATAACCCCACGCATAGGAGACACTTTTAAAAGAACCTTGCCCCAACCTAAAAATCTATGTCACGGCGATGTAAGTCTGCATAACTCTTTTGTCAATCCTGGGCCGCTTTCATCTTTTGCCTAATCAACTTAACCTGTTCTATCATCTCCTGTACCATCTGTGGTCCTAAAACCACTGCCTCAGCTCTATCATCCCAGCAAATCGGACTCCTACACCTCCTTCCATACAAAGCCTCAAACGGTGCCATCCTAATACTCGTGTGATAGCTGTTGTTATAAGAAAAGTCAACCAGATCCAATCTATCTTCCCAGCTACCACCAAACTCCATCACACAAGCTCCCAACATATCCTCCAAGGTCTTGATAGTGCTCTCTGTCTGCCCATCTGTCGCAGGATGAAAAGCAGTACTCATCTTCAAGGTAGTTCCCATCAGATCCTGCAACTCTCGCCAAAAGCGTGATATGAATCTCGCATCTCGATCTGACACAATATCCTTAAGCACCCCATGTAATCGAACCACATGCTTTCTATAACACAAAGCTAACTGTATCTTGGTCCAAGTATCTTTCATCGGAACAAAGTGAGCTGACTTAATCAAACGGTCAACTATCACCCATATCATGTTGACCCTGTTGGCTCCTCGGTAAACCTACTATAAAGTCCATAGAGATAGATTCCCATTTCCACTCAGGTACCTCAAGAGACTGAATCTTACCTTGTGGTCTTCGCTGATCTCCCTTGACGCTGTGACAAGTCAAACATCGAGCCACAAACTCAGTTGTTTCCTTCTTCATCCTAGGCCACCAGAAAGTTTTCTTCAAATCTTTATACAACTTGTCACCACCTGGATGTACTGAATACGGTGTGCAATGAGCCTCTGTCATGATTATCTTTTTTAACTCCTCATCATTAGGAACACACCATCTTCCATCAAATCTCACACTGCCATCTGTATGAATAGAGAACCGAGACACTGTCTCTTTCTCTACTCCAGCTCTCCACTCCTCAATCTTAGGATCCAAAGTCTGTTTCTTACGAATGTCATCATAAAGATCCGGCTCCACTTTCAAGTCCCCTCTAGCATCCCCTTTTTGTATCACATGTATCCCCATCTTCCCCACCCCATCTCTCAACCTCATCAAAGACATAGTTGTGCATAGAGAATGCATACTCTTCCTGCTCAGCGCATCAGCAACTACGTTTTCTTTCCCTTCATGGTATATAATATCCATGTCATAATCCCTTATCAGCTCCATCCACCTCCTCTGTCTCATGTTCAGTTCCTTTTGAGTGAAGATGTACATTAGACTCTTATGATCTGAAAACACCTTAAAGGTCGCCCCATAAAGATAGTGCCTCTAAATCTTGAGAGCAAACACAACTACACCCAACTCTAGATCATGTGTCGGATAGTTCTCCTCATAAGGCTTCAATTGCCTAGAAGCATAGGCAATTACTTTCCCATTCTGCATCAACACACATCCCAAACCATTCTTTGAAGCATCTGTATATACCTCAAAGTTCTCACACCCTTCAGGTAAAGCTAAGACTGGAGCTATGGTCAAACGTTCTTTTAATGTTTGGAACGTCATCTCACAACTTTCCTCCCAATGAAACCTGTTCTCTTGCCTCATCAATGCTGTCATAGGCCTGGCTATCTTAGAAAAGTTTTTCACAAACCGACGATAGTACCCTGCCAAACCCAAGAAACTCCTGATCTCCGCCACATTCTTCGGTGCTTTCAACCGAGTGACTGCCTCTATCTTTACCGGATCCACACCTACACCATTCTTGGAAATCACATGCCCCAGAAAGCCAACTTCCTCGAGCCAGAACTCACACTTAGACAACTTTGCATACAGCTGATTGTCACGCAAAGTCTGCAACACCAACCTCAAGTGCTCCTCATGCTCCTCCTTAGTCTTGGAGTAGACTAAGATATCATCTATGAACACCACCACAAACCGATCCAAAAACTGACTGAAGACCCGGTTCATCAAATCCATAAACACTGCTGGTGCATTAGATAACCCAAACGGCATCACCACGTACTCATATTGACCATACCTCGATGTAAAATATGTCTTTGGTATGTCCTCATCCCGAATCCTCACCTGATGGTAACCTGATCTCAAATAAATCTTGGAAAAGATTGCTGCCCCACTCAACTGGTCAAACAGATCATCTATCCTTGGCAAAGGATACTTGTTCTTCACTGTAACCCTGTTCAGCTCTCTGTAATCGATGCACAACCTCAAACACCCATCTTTCTTTTTCACACATAGAACTAGTGCTCCACATGGCGATACACTAGGTCTAATGTATCCCTTATTAATCAAATCATCCAGTTGTTTCTTCAGCTCCTCCAACTCCTTAGGACCCATGCGGTACGGGGCCTTAGAGATTGGTCTCATCCCTTGTTTCAGCTCCACACTGAAATCTATATCCCTCTTTGGTGGCATACCTGGTATCTCCTCCGGAAAAACATCTGGAAACTCTCCCACCATTGGTATCTGATTAGATGTCGAACTCACCTTACTATGGTCTCTCACATGGCATAGAATCAAAGGACACCCCTTCCTCATACAAGACTTCAATGTCATCGCTGCAATCACTTTGACTTTGGGTTTGACAACAAACCCACGATAAGACACACTAACTCCCTTAGGACCTCTCAAAGAGACTTTCTTTTGGTGACAATCTATTCTAGCCTTGTACTTACCCAGCCAATCCATACCAACTATCATCTCAAAACCATCTATGGGAAACTCTAACATATCTACCGGAAGGTCAACCTGCCCAACTATCATAGATACACCTTTATACAACCTCCCACATGTTACAGACTCACCCAACGGTATAAAAACCACATATTTTACAGACTCAAACTTCCCCAAACCCAAAAGCTAAGCATGACTTGACGATAGAAAAGAATGTGACGCCCACGAATCAAACAAAACAAAGGTAAAGACGCCATTAACAAGAAAAGTACCCGTGATCACGTGAGCAGCATCCTCAGCAGCTTTCTTGTCCATCATGAATACCTTGCCACTGGTCTTCTGTCCACCTCCCTGGACAGTACTAGCAGAAGTAGATGGCTTGGCAGCCGACCCCTGGTTGTTGTTAGCTGCTGGTTTCTGATATGAATTACCGCCATTGCGGTTAGCCCCACCGTTATTGTTGTTCTGACCACCCTGATTATTCCATGACCCAGCCGGCCTGTTACTAGCATAACTCTGAGACGGACCATGAGAGAAACTCCCCTATGATGGCCTCGGGAAACCCCTTCCCACAGCACTGTTACACTGATGTCTCTTGTGGCCTATACCGCCACAGTTAAAGCAAGATATACCCCAGCTGCTACTACCACTACCACGACCACGCCCAAAGGAAGCTCCACCATTAAAACTCGATCCCGATGAATAAGCCCTCGCTTGGTTATGGTTGCCCCTCTTGTAACTGGACTGACCACCACCCTCACTCTTAGCTTTCCTCTTCTCGTGACCTCTCTCCCTATTCTCTTTGGAAATTTCGACCAATCTCTCAGCTCTTCCCGTTCTCTCATACACTTTCTTAACATCTATGAGGACCCCAACCGGTAGCGTTTACATAATCCTATACGTCGGACCCTTCTCAAATCTAAACGCCAAGTTCTCCTGACTCAGCCCTATGTCCTCTGCGTACCTAGACTTCTCATTAAACTTGTGGTAGTACTCAGCCACAGTCATCTCCGGAGTCATTTTGAAATCATCAAACTCCTCTATCAGCTTACTACGAACATGCTCCGGCACAAACTCTCGACGCACAGCTCTCTTGAACTCACTCCAAGGTATAGCTGACTTCCCATGTCTCACATACGGGTCTAAGGCACTCTCCCTCACCTTATCCCACCATTCCCAGCCGCATCTCTCAAGTAGAACGTAGCTTGTTCCACTTTAAAGTCCTCAGGGCAGTGAACCATATTCAAAATATTCTCCATCTCCCTATGCCAATTGTCAAGCAAGATTGGCGCACCTGTACCCATGTACTCCTTCGGATTGAAACGAGCGATGTTGCTGTTTATCTTAGCAAAGTCTACCCCAACCTCCTTATCCTTCCCAAACGTCTTTAAGGAGTCCGTAAATGCATCCTGATGCTCAAGCATCTTCGCAACCTCATCAATACTCATCATCTCGGCCCTAACATACAACGCAGATCTCTTTGGCGGCATCTTTCAGCTATATAAGAGGAGGTAAACATAAACACATATCCCACAACTTAAACACGAACATCACCTGAGCAGCTCACACTCGACCGAGAAACACAACCCACTCGATGGAGTTGAGGCCACTCGATTGAGTTTCCCACTTACTCGATCGAGTGCCTCGACTCAAGAACCTGACGAGAAAGCATCATAAACCTCACTCGATCGAGCACCCTACTTACTCGATTGAGTAGACCTCGCTCGATCGAGTTCCCAACTTACTCGACCGAGTGCCCAAAAACAGCAGTGATTGTTCAAAAATGTTATACTCCCCACTCGACCGAGTCCTACCCACTCGATCGAGTCATGCTGACTCGTAAGCTACCCACATGCTCAACTCAACTACTTTCCACAACAACTATATATATATCGATATGCATACGTATATACAACAATTCAACATCCTATTCACATGTTTCTAACAAGCCACATTATAAATCATCATATGTAATCTTCATTATTCACAACAACATACAATCATACAGTCTACGTACCTTTCGCCACCACATTCTCCATTCTCCACATTCATTCACCCACCAATTCATACAACACATTTTCAATATAGATATGAAACATAATGTAAATAAACATATAGCGCTCCCGTGACACACCCCATAGTGACCGGTTTAAAGTTGTAGGGCGAGATCGCGACTTTAGGATGTCTCCCAAGCCTTTGCATTAGCTCCTAACAACTCCTACCCGGGTTCATTTTATTTTGACTCCCTAGATTCATTGGGTTCATTAGTTACAGGTTCCAAAATCGTCGCTCTGATACCACTTTGTAACACCCCCATACACCAAGTGCCTTACCAGGACCGCCTAATGCACAGGAATGCTACCATCTCGGTTACCCGAGGCAATGTATATCAAAAGGACCATAAAATAACGTACTTTATTAAGTAAGTTTAAAGCAATACATGTCCAAACCAAAACTGTCAAATGAAAATACAACTGTTCCAAAAGTGCTAAACCAACATAAAGTAAATAATCGTTTAAAGACACAGCGGAAGACTTCTAGGCATCTCGTGGTGACTCAACACAGCTATCCCATGCGCGTCCACCTCTTACCCGCTCAATAACTGCTCACCATCCCCGAATGGATCACCACAATTTTCAAAACATTTAAACGGGGTCAGTTACTGATTACACAAAAAAAACATTACAACAGATACAATACACAAATTACCCAATCTCCATCACAACTCCACACACCTGATACACACTAAAGTGTGTAGTCCTGCCAGAATACCCATCGCAATAGATATTCCTCGCCGCCAGTGGGGGACCGCAGCCGTTCCCACCTAAGCCCTCATCTCATCCAAGCGATAACCCATGTTCCTTAATGTGCACATCCCCTCCTGTGGCGGGTTCCACAGAGGGCGAATCAAGGGCGTTAAGCCACTCCCTTAAGTGACTCCACTCAGCCGAGGGCGCAACTCGCGAACCACAGACAAACAACAATCATTATGTAACAACAACTCCAACACAACAACCAACATGTTATAAATCAACAATAAACACAATCAACATCAACACTTATGTAACCAATAACCGAGTAGGGAAACCCTACCCGGAATAAGCAATCACGAGACCGTCGTAAGCAGCTAATCAATATCGCTCCTCAACAAAACCTCCTTCTATAAGCATATAACCATACAATTACCATCTAATACAACATTATACTCCCAAAACCCCCAATCTCCCAATTAGGGTTTTAAACAAAATCAATGAAACAATATAAAAACTATACAAGGATCATACCCTCGACACGACGAACTCAACGGTGTAAAGAACACGACGATCCGACAAACTTAGCCTTTGGGATTTGATAGCAACGCGACGAATGAAAGCAACGTAACTTGTTTTCTCTTTGAAAGGTTTTAGAAAAGGTGAAAAGTGATAAAGAAAGTGACGGAAGGCTTTATATATTAATCACGCGTTATTAACAAATCCCGGCTGAAACAACGCGCAAAACCAACTTACTCGATCGAGTAAGTAACTTACTCGATCGAGTCCCCAACTTACTCGATCGAGTACCCTTCAGCAGAACACTGTTTCGTAACCCAAACATACTTACTCGACAGAGTAAGCCCCACTCGATAGAGTACCCATAGACATAGAAAACCAAAGTATTACAATTGCGGTATTGGCGATCAGTCCATTTGAAGGTCTTCCTCCAGCCTTGGACAGTTTTCTCTGGGTCAGTGTCAGAGATCAAAGCGGTAGGTTCAAATTAGTTATCATTGAGGACGATAACTATGATCTCCTCGTTATTGAGGTGCTTGATGTTGTCTTCCCCAAAAAGGAGGCTTACGATTTTCTTGTCCAGGCAAGGGGCTGACTCAGACTTGACTGGTGTAGCATTGGTGTTATTGTCGGGGATGAAGTAGCAGTCTTGGGAGACTTCTATACTCGGATGTTTGACCTTTAGCATGGGGTCATAGATAGGCTCAGGAAAGCCGTTGTAGGGTTCAGATTCTCCTTCAAGGACGAAATATCCGTTGAGGGTCAGATGGCATGGGCGGAGGATGACTCCTTGTTTTTTGCGCTTTCTGACGAGGAGGCCCATCTCCCGGATGTCTTCATCAGATGGTTCATAGCATAACCCGAAGGGGATGTTGGGGACCTTGGCCTGCTTGAGGGGAGGCAAGGTGCTTTGTAGTGGGTTGAGGGAAATGCTGGGGAAGTACCCTTAGCGCATCAGGATGCGGTTGATAGTGTGGTTTGAAAATAGGTCATAATTAAAAGGTGTTGGGTCGTTGGTTAAAGTGATCGAGGCTTGGAATCCCCACATTTCATCGTTAACTTCCTCAGTGACCTTAGAGGCTATCCATTTTTCCATGATAGCTTTAAATGGGGATGTAGGAATAGTGATTGTTTTTCCGTTGAAGGGGACCCTGATCTTCTAGTGTAGGGTCGAAGTGATAGCTTTGGAAGCATGGATCCAAGGACAGCCTAAAAGCATGTTGAAGGATGCTTCAATGTCGACCACCTGGAAGTTGACTTACCTTTCTAGGGGTCTGGTCACGACGGTTAAGGTAGTTAGACCGGAAACTTTGCGGTAAGTATCGTCATAGACGCGGACTCCTTAGTTGGTTGGGACAAGGTTTGCTTCCTTAATTCCCAATTAGCGTGCAGTTTTGAGAGGGACGAGGTTCAGAGCGGAACGATCATCGACTAGGACCATGGGAACATTCTTCTTCAAACATTGGACAGTTATGTATAACACCAGGTTGTGGTTGCTTCCGAAGGGAGGGATATCCTTGTCGGAGAAGATGATGGGGTTGCTCAACTCAGGAATGTCTCTTGTAATTTGAGGTACCACTTCTTCAGCTGAGGAAGTGGATGGTACTCTCAATCTTCCTAGTGCTTGGAGTAAGGCTTGACGGTGTTCAAATGACGTGGCTATTAGTTGCTAGATGGATATTTAGGCTTTGGCTTTTTGTAATTGTTTGAGGATGGAGTTTTCTGGGCCTCTCGGTTGGTCGTCCAAGGTCTAGGACGATCTGGTCGTCGATTTCCGGCGTGCTGTTTGTTCTGGGATTTGGGTTTTGGTAGGGACGTCCGGATCGGGTGAGGTGATCGACTCCCTTGGTTTGCTTTTCTTTTCCCCGGACGACGTAGACGTCATCTACGTCATCTCTCCAAATGCCATTGATTTAGTGATCACGAGCGAACCTGGAAGGAGTGTTTCTTGGTGGGTAATTTTTGTGGAGATGATTTTTGTGAGGGTGATTTTTGTGGGGTGATAGTTGTAAGTTGTGTTGGAGGGTTCATGCCAGAATGGACAAGGAGGTGGTCCACCTTGGAATTGGGATTTTTGGGTGCTTGGTGGACCCTCCCTTGGGTGCGGCACGGGTGTTAGTGGGTTGAAGATGTGTCTGTGGTAAGCATCTTCGAGCCGAGTGATCCTCTTAGAGACTGGAAGTCGTCTTCTCAACTCGCTGAAACATGGCAAGCATGGAGGCGGCGCGGAAGATGAACATGCCGTCTGAGGTGTCATCTCCCAAGGTGTTAATTTTACCCTCAATAGGCGAGATAACGTGTGAGCAATCTAGAGTTGGCTCATCGTCTGAAATGGCATGGATTCCTAAAGTGTTTGTTTTGTTGTTTGGTTTTGCAGGTGGAGGTAAGGGTAGTTCGCCCTTCTCAATCATATCCTGAATGGCGTGTTTGAGCTTGAAGTAGGTTTCGGTGTCATGGCCTTTGCCCTGGTGGTATTGGCAATAGGCGTTCGGGTTCCATAAATGAGTTTTCTTTGCTTCAGGCGGGTCCGGAATGGGCCCGATTGGTTGTAATTTCCCTTATTCCACGAGCCTCTTCAAGGCGCTAACATATGTTGACCCTAAATTGGCGAACTGTTGGAATATGTGTCCTCCGACAATAATGCGATCACGACTGTCGATCATGATGATCACATGTTTAAGTCTCATTTTAAGAATACATGTGGGAAGTAATATTTTACAGTCAACTGGTCCACACATATCGGTAATGATTGGCTGACTAGAGTTTGACATTACTGTCGTGCGACGGTGGTGATCAGTTGATCCTCTTAGGTCATACCAAAAGGGTAACACTCTTAATTGATTATTAAATTGATCGTATAACGATACGGGTTAATTAAATTACTTAAAATTGACGGACGATTTTGGAAGTAATATTTACGTGTCTCATTGTAATTTGATTAAATTAGATACGGTCTAAGTAATCGAATTGTTTTATTACTTAGATGAAATTTTTGTTTACGGAAACAATTGAAACTGAATGAATAATTCATTATAAATACAAGATGTTGTGATTTATAATTGGTAAACCGTTTTGGTACAAGTAATTTTGAATTACTAAGTCGATTTTGTACATGACGTATTTTCATTAATACGTTGATTTTTAGTATGTTAAAAATACATGACAATTTTACATGACTAGAAACTTGTGACATGTGACAAATTGATAAATTGACAAAGATAAAATGGAACCCATTTTATCTTATATGGACCGAAATGAAGAGAGTATTAGGCTAAAAATTGTGTTGATTATGTTAAGTGGAAAGCATAATCATTAACCTAATTGATAGCCATGCAAACCTAGTTGCTTTTGTGAAGAGCATCTTGGTCATACATTGGCCCTAGCCCCTTCCCCATACCCGGTTTCCCAACCATGCAAGCAAAGGGTTTTTACCCTTTTATAATCTCTATAATGCAAATATATCCCAACTAGTTGTGTATTATTATTATTCATTCACAAAAAATAACTTAAAGAAGTTTAGAAAGAGAAATAAATACTCCAAAATTCCTCTTCTCTTGGCCGAAAATTCAAGAGGACAAAATAATATTTTGGGTCAATTTTTAGTAAGATTAATATTCTTCTAGTTCAAATAATATTAGTCTTTAAGAGGTTATCTTGGGTATATATCTTTGGGAGGGATTCTATCTTTGAATCCTTGTTCTTCCATTTGAAAGGAAAGCTCAAGAACAAGTGAGTAGGAGAACTCATTTGTGCTCATATATCCGAAAACTCAAAGTAAGAAAAACGATTTCTTCTTTATTGTTTTTCATGTTTGCATGCATAAGATCTAAATTTAATTTTATGACCAAATTAATTGTCACATATATGAATATGTTGTATAATGAGAATAATGATTTCCAACAAGTGGTATCAGAGCCTTAGGTTGTTTGCATGCAAATCGGTTGTTGTTTTTCCGAGTTATACGATTAACAAACAAAACTTATAAATTTGTGTTTATTATGAAATATCACGAAATTTATTATGCATGTTAAAGTTTCTGGTCCTAAAATGTTTTTAGGATTTTTGGTAAATTTATGGATTTTTATTGTTCATTTTATATAATAATGGCATTAAAATGTGATTTTATGATAAAAATGTCATTTTTGGACTAAATAAATAGCTAAACTTCGATTTTTCCAGTGGTTTTTGGATATGTTTTCACATATATTATCTACTGATGGCCTGTAAATTTCATAATAATATGAGTTGTTATGCTCGAAATATGGATTTTTCAAGTTAAAATCGTATTTAAATGAGAAAATAGGTTAATATGAGTTATATTTTGAATCTGGTCATAGAAATTTAGTATGTTGTCACATGCAATTTTACAAGATGTGTGTAAAATAATTGGCTATAATGAAGTCTTTATGCATGATTTATGAATTTTTGATGAAAAATCACATAAATAGTGACTTTAAATTGTAAAAATTGCTAAAAGCATACTTCATGACTAAGGAAAAACGTCACATGTTGCATTTTATCACATATTTCAGATATAAAATTGAAAAGTTGATAAAAATAATTTTTCTCATATTTTTATGGTAATAATTGATAAATTTGATAAACCGCGACATTGTTTTTCTCGATAAATTTTCGAAATTTTTAACCTAAGTTTTGAACATTATGAGTGTCATGGTATTTTTCCAGAATGTTCATGAGTTTAAATTTCAAATTTCAAATTTATTTGAAATTTTTATGATTTAATTTGAAGTTTATGTCATAATATTGTATTTTTGAGTCCATTTATGAACAATATTAATAAATCTAGGTTAATTATTGTCAAGTGTTAGTGAAGACTAATTTTGAGTCCTAAGTTGGTTAGGGTAATTAACTTGTACATAAATATGAATTTATGTAATTATTGTGATTATAAAAGCTTAAATGACGCAAATCCGTAAAAATCGATTAATATACGATATTGGCTCCTTAAAGGCGATTTAGCATAAAATTGGGCATGTTCATACATAATATAATGCTGCATTTTATTTATGATTGTCATATTTTAATTTTATGTAATTTTTGAATTATGTAATTTTACTTAGTATGGCCTTAGTTTAATTGATATTGCCCGAAATGTATGGGAATATCGATTTGGTTGTAATTTATTGTGATCTCGTATCACCGTTTTGTAATTTAATAGATTTATTTTAATTTTAATTACAAATGTATAATAGGAAATTATGTAATTTGTTATGTAATTTATTTATTTCGGAGTTCCTTGAAGACGGTGCCACTCGAGACGGCGATCCATTAAAGAATGTGTTGCCTTGGAATGCGTGCCAAGACCGAAGTTCAAGGGACCAAAAGGAGTTGGTTTCCGAATTTGTAATAGTTTATTAGATTTACTATTTTAGGAAGGCCATACTAGGATTTTATTTATGCCTTGCATTTTATTTATATGTTGCATGCATCGCTAAATCGCCATAACTAAAACATGCATTATCTTTTAATCGAGTTTATCGACCGTGTCAATTACAATTATCGTAGTTCACCGCTTTGGTTCACTTAAAACGTGATAGATAATAAATTGACATGACCTCTCGCTAAAATAAACAATTGAGACTTAGCCTTACAAAAAAGTAGAAACCATGAAAACCTATTTCGTGAGGGAGTGCACTCGGCTTTACCGGGGTACAAACCTTGTTACGTAGGGAAGTGGGTGATAAATGTCTACCCACCGAATTTATAAAGATGAGGGTTGAATTCGGCTTTACCGATGCCCAAGTTGATGTAAATTTGGATCATGGACACATTTATTCGAAATTTGGGTTGAACTCAACGAAAGTATTCTCGACGGTTGCCGGATGTGTTTCGGGCTAAAGATAAATTTTAATGTAAATTTATCGACCAAGAGTTCTAAAAGTAGAATTGATTAAAGAGTTAATCCACCGAGTTATATTGATAAGGGTTGTATTCGGCTTTACCGATGCCTAAGTTAATATGAATTTGGGTCTTGGAATCATTTATCAAAGTTGGGTAGAGGTCACTAGATAAATGCAATAAAACTTGTTTAAATTAAATTTACAAGTATTACTATTATTTTGAAAACGACATATGTTTTATTCCTTCTATTTTCGTTTTGTAGACCACTTTTATTTCTCATAACAAATGGCCGCACCAAACACCAACGCCACACCTCTCACTAATGCTTCATGGCTCCGATCCTTCATGGATCGTTGTAAACTTGAAAAGAATGGGTCAAATTTCTCCGATTGGGATGCCCAACTCAAATTAGCTGCCCAAGGTGACGACAAGCTTCGTTACCTCACCGAGGCCTCTCCACCTGAACCTAATGCTAGGTCGAGTGCCGCCACTAGGGAAGCATATGAGGCTTACCACAAAGAGTCCGCCGCAATGAAAAATGTGTTGATTTTTGTGATGGAGGCAGATCTCCAAAGAAGAGCCTTTAAAATGGGCACCGCTAATGAAATCTATTCCAAACTTGTGATAATGTTTTCACAAAATCCGAGGATCGTCCAATATGAGGCGGCCTCGGAATTCTTTGATCTCGATTTCAAGGAGGGCCATAAGGTTAGCCCTCACGTGCTCAAATTGTTGGAGCTAGTCGAGATTTTGAAGATTCAAAAAGTTGAAATCCCCAAAGAGCTCATTGTAGATAGGATTCTACACTCCTTATCCAAAGTCAAAGCGTATGTTCAATTCCGAATGAATTTTAACATGCAAGACAAGGACGTGTCTCTTGAAGAATTGCACAAGTTACTTGTGCAAGCCGAAAGAGACATGGGGCTAAATGTTAACCCACCTAAGGATGTGCTTAACATAAGCACCAAGAGCAAGGGGAAGTTCAAGAAGAATGGGAAAAAGGGTAAGAGGCAAGCTCCCATTGAAGGAAATGTAGATTCATATACATACTAACATACTCATATATGTCGAAATTAATTTGTCATAAAATTAAATGCGGATTTTATGCATGCAAACAATGATAAAATAAAGAAGAAATCATGTCCTTACATTGGAGATTTCGGTTTAATGGGCACAAGAGAGATCACCTTTCTCTCTTGTTCTTGAGCTTTCCCTTATGGATGAACCAAGATCCAAGTGTAGGATCTCTCCCTAAGCTTTATACCCAAGGCTTTCTCTTAATTTAATTAATATTACAAGAACTAGTATAATATTAATCTAGTAGAAAATTGAACCAAAATATTTATAAAACACTTAATTATTTCGGTTTTTAGAGAGAGGAAGAGGAGGATTTTTATTCTCTCTAGAACACTAATTTTTGGATGAGTGAATGAATGAAAATAATTTACAACATTTTGTATATTATTAGGTAAAAATTATAGAAAAACCATCATGGGTTTTGTCTTCTCAAAACCGTGTAAGAGGAGGGATTTTGGGGAGCCAATGCATAGAAAAATTGTTCTTCACAATAAACAATAGGCTTGCATGGCTAGTGACTAGGGTAATCATCATGCCCTCCACTAATTACAATCAACATATAATTAGCTTAAAAACCCTCTAATTTTCGGCCCACTTGATAATATGGATTCCATATTATTTTTGTCAATTGTCAATATGTCACATGTCATATGTGACATAAATTTGTTATGTATTTTTAACATATTAAAAATCAACGTATTAATAAAAATACGTCACATACAAAATCGACTTAGTAATTTCATAATTACTTGTGCCAAAATATTTTACCATTTATAAATCACAACAGATTGTATTTATAATAATTCATTCAATTTAATTGTTACATTAAACAATTATTTCATCCGGGTAATTATACAATTCAATTACTCAGACCGTATCTCATTTAATCACATTTCAATTTGATACGTAAATTTTACTTCCAAAAATCGTCCGTCAATTTTCAAGTAATTTAATTAACTCGTAACATTATACGATTAATTAAATAATCAATTAAGAGTGTTGCTCTATAGGTATGACCTAGGGGTCAATCGATCACCACCGTCGCACGACAGTAATGTCAAACTCTAGTCAGCCAATCATTACCGATATATGTTGACCAGTTGACGGTAACAAAATTACTTCCCAATTGTATTCTTTAAAATGAGACTTAAACATGTGATCATCATGATCAACAGTCGTGATCGCATTATTGTCGGAGGACACATATTCCAACAATCTCCCACTTGTCCTCGACAAGTGTGCGTCACCAATTCTCTTGTCCTATTACTATCTCCCACTCAATGCAAGGTGTCTTTCAGGTCGTACTTGCAAGTGATCATATCGAGAGTGGTTTCCTCGATCTGGAGAATAACTGATTGACCGGACTTATCTATCATAGATACTTTCCGAGCGTGGCCACGCATTTCCAGTTCATTACTCCTCGAGTGGCCCCGAGATATTGTTATAACACGACTAGGGGTGGACAATTCCTATCGCACTCATTCCCTTCGACTAGCCACAGACATCATAACCCAAAATATGCCCATTTGACCCCATTTACGAAGGTCGTAGTAACACAAATCAAAGTTAATCAAATCGTGCCATCTTAGGTGAATAGTCTTTAGTCAAAAGAATCGACTCATTTGAATACTATAGTAGCTCTCGCCACGACCAGGCTATATAAATTTGCCAGAACTCTATAAGCGGTCATTAGGCCCGACAAAAAGTTCCTAACAGTCTGCCTATGTGATCGACTAGTCATCTCACATGACTCTATGGCACTTGAACTTGCCATCAATCGCCTCACACTCTAGTCACTTCGAGACGTCACCTCATATAAGTAACTATGGGCAATAACAATGTTAATCCATGTTCACTTTAACGGGGTTCAATTGTCTCTACAACCCGTTTGGATATAACAAAGTGCACGGTGAGTTAATAATAACTCAAACGACAAATGTCGACATCACACTCGGGTAGTCAATATCATATTACAACCTTGTGATGTATATCGTCAGTGTAAACACTTATTGATTGCAATAGAAGTTTAACATCCCATGTGTCCATGTGTTCAAACTTCTTACACTTGCAATCTCCTTTACATTCATGTTCTCTCTCATAACATGAATCTTACCAAGTACACATCAAGGTTCCCGACCTTGGTTTCGGTTCTTTAACTTGAAAGAACTTTCTTATCGACTATCACATAACGAACGAATTTGTGATGAATGACATAACTTGTACTGATCAAGTATTCCATCCACACACAATGCACTAGGTATATGTTTTGTAGAATCTTGTAACAATTGACAAGATTATTAGCTTAGCACTTCTCACAAGTCCTAGCTTAACTAGGAAAGATAATTTTTGAATAACCTCTTACTCAACCAAGCATCTTTCCAAAACTTCTCATTTCTCTTTCTAGGCTTGAAATAATTTGGATTCTCATAAATCCTCATATGTGCTCGGATTTTCTATAATATGTGCAACCTCTTGACACACAATGGAATATTCCGTCAAACACTGAAATCACTCATCGGATTCTACTTGAGAATTCATGACGTTTCTATTATGGCTTACCATTCATCATCATGCTCTTATGCATATGATTCATAATTGGACATGTACATGATAATTCTAATGGCGGAAACATTAGTTACTAATAATCATGAGATCAACCGTTCATAGGTTCAATGAACGACCATGACTGCTAATGGTAATTCCATTTTCATCTACATGAATAACCTTTGTGAATGTTGATACGATGTGTATCTCTTAATACTAATCCAACATCCCTTGATGTAATTGGATTCATCATAGTCCATTTTCATCCAGAATTGAAAACTCAAATGCTTCTTTATGAAAGAAGGTATTAATGCTTCTTTATGAAAGAAGGTATTAGCTCGTCATTCTTTAATGAGTGATGAGTTGTAAACATTCAAAGGATGATAGCTCCCACTAAATTCCATGTCTTCACATGAGAATTTCCTAACTCCCACTCAATTCTACACATTTCGAAATTGACTTCTCAATCGGAATTTATCAAGAATTGAAATATAAATTGCATTGCCAAGTTATTAGGATAAAACCATATATGTTCCCATCATATCCTTTCAAAATACATATTTTGAAGTGGTCTCATCTTAACCTTATGGAAAGAGATTTTAAATCTCCAACACACTCATGTTATAATGATGTGTAGTAATGTCATTATTCAAATATAAGCAATATCTAGAATACGTCCTTCGCAAATACCCTTTTGGAAGGAGGTTTAACCATTTCATAGTGAGGTTAACTAATGACATTCGCGTGGTTAAAATTGGCCATTGAAGATATCGGTATATCGATCTATGCAACTCGATCAAAAACTAGTATGTTACTATGATTCATTTAGGCTCTTAAGTAAATCTCAAGGTTGAAACTATTGGTCAAATATTCATAAACTTAGTCAAAAACTTGTTAAGACTTTACATTAGTCATTTCTTCCAAAACTTACTTTTGGTGTCCTCACGTAGTATTCTTAAGAATATTTCTTTCGAGTACTTCACGTAGTACTTCACGTGGTCTCATTAGTCATATAGAACTTACTTGAGACCATAGATCTCATCTATTCGGCATACTATGTAAATAGATATACCTTTATTCAAGTCATTTTCTCTTGCGTAGATCTTCATTTACACAAGTACACAATTTTAATTTTGCCTTGTGTGTTGTGTCCTCATTTTTCTCCCACTCTATCTTTAGAATAAATACACTATAGATTCAAAGATAGCATATGAGACACAAATAATGATGTTGAAGTATAAGGAGAACTACCTCATAGGTTGACTAATAGTTTTAGATTTCATATGTGTACTTGGTGATTGACATTCCTTTAAGAGAGTTCATAGACTCAAAATCGCTTTATAAATGATCATACACAAGCCTTAAGCATGTGGACCTATAATGAAACCCGTCATTATATTTGTCTATTAGATCACTTTTAAGTGAATAATCTTATGTTCCTAAGAGCAAGCATTTAAAGATGAAATTTTAGAACATAAAGGATAAATGATAAAACGGGTGACTTGGGTTGCAAACCAAGTCACCATCATCCAAAATACAAACCATTATCCAAAATACCTTTCCATGTCGAACACGGAAACTTAAAGTTCTAAAAATTCAAAACATAACTTTAAAATAAGACAATGAAAAGCAAAGCTCCATAAAAGCTATCCATAGCTTCTTCATGGTTTCTCATGCTTGCTTTTCCTTTCCCTTGTCTTTGCTTGGTGGAGGCCCTATTTACAATAAAAAGGGAAGATACATTATCACAACTTTGCATCATAATACCATAGTTGAATTAGAAACATAAAAGAAGGATAGTCATTTACCTACTGGAGTAATCTTTCCAGCTTTGATATCACCAAGGTATTTGGAACAATTTCTTTTCCAATGTCCCATGCCATTACAATAATGGCATTTATCAAGAGGACCCTTCTTGACTTTTGAGGTGCTAGCTTCACAAGACTTAGCTTTGGTGAATGTGGGAGCTTGCTTCTTGCCCTTTCTCCCATTCTTCTTGAACTTCCCCTTACTCTTAGTGCTTATGTTAAGCACATCCTTGGGAGGGTTCACATTTAACCCCATGTCCCTCTCGGCTTGCACAAGTAACTTGTGCAACTCCTCAAGAGACACATCCTTGTCTTGCATGTTGAAATTCACCCTGAATTGCACATATGCCTTGACTTTGGACAAGGAGTGTAGAATCCTATCTACGATGAGTTCTTTGGGGATTTCAACCTTTTGAATTTTCAAGGTCTCGACAAGCTCCATGAGTTTGAGCACATGAGGGGTAACCTTTTGGCCCTCTTTGAAATCGAGATCAAAGAATGCCGCGGCCGCCTCATATTGGACGATCCGCGGAGTTTGTGAAAACATGGTCACAAGTTTGGAGTAAATCTCATTAGCATTGCCAATTTTAAAGGCTCTCCTTTGGAGGTCCGCCTCCATCGCAAATATCAAGACATTTTTCATTGTGGCGGACTCCTTTTGGTAAGCCTCATATGCTTCCCTAGTGGCCGCGGTGGACCTAGTGGAGGGTTCGGGTGGAGAGGCCTCGGTGAGGTAACGAAGCTTGTCGTCACCTTCGGCAGCTAATTTGAGTTGGGCATCCCATTCGGAGAAATTTGACCCATTCTTTTCAAGTTTACATCGATCCATAAAGGATCGGAGCCAAGACGAACTAGCGAGAGGTGTAGCATTAGGAGTTGGTGTTGGTGTTGCCATTTGTTATGAAAAAGAAGTGGTCTACAAAACAAAATATAAGGAGTAAAACAATTGTCGTTTTAATAATACTCGTAAAAATGTATGATTTAAACAAGTTTTATGCATTTTTCTAGTGACCTCTACCCAACTAGATAAATGATTCCAAGACCTAAATTCATATCGACTTAGGCACGGTGGGGCCGATACATCCTTTATCAATATAACTTGGTGGATTAACGTTTAATCGATTCTACTTTTAGAACTCTTGGTTGATAATATTACATTAACAATTATCTTTAGCCCAAAACACATCGACAAGGGCACGGTGGGGCCGATACATCCCTTATCAAATACTTTTGTTGAGTTCAATCCAAATTTCGAATAAATGTGTCCATGATCCAAACCCACATTAACTTGGGCACGGTGTGGCCGATACATCCCTTATCAACATGAATTCGGTGGATTAACATTCATCACCCACTTCCCCTACGTAACAAGGTTTGTACCCCGGTGGGGCCGAGCGCACTCCCTCGCGAAATAGGTTTTCATTGTTTCTACTATTTGGTAAGGCTATGTCTCAATTAATTGTTTTAGCGAGAGGTCATGTCAATTTATTATCTATCACGTTTTAAGTGAACTAAAGCGGTGAACTACGATAATTTTAATTGACACGGTCGAAAAACTCGATAAAATAAGGATGCATGTTTTAGTTATGGCGATTTAGCAATGCATGTGACATAAAATAAAATGCAAGCATAAAAGTAAATAAACAAATCCTAGTATGGCCTTTCCTAGAATAGAAAAACTATTTAACTATTACAAATTCGGAAACCAACTCCATTGGTCCTTTGAACTTCGGTTGTGGCACGCATCTCGAGGTAACACCGTCTTTATGTATCGCCATTCTTGAAGAAATCCGTCTTTGGGAACTCCGGAATGAATAAAATTACATAATAAATTACATAATTTCCTATTATACATTTGTAACTAAAATAAAATAAATCTATTAAATTACAAAACGGTGATACGAGATCACAATAAAATTACAACCGAATCGATATTCCCATACATTTCGGGAAATACCAATTAAAATCTAAGGCCATACTAAGTAAAATTACATAATTCAAAATTACATAAATTAAAATTATGACAATCATAAAGGAAAAATGCAGCATTATAATATGTATGATGCTCAATTTTATGCTAAATCGCCTTTAATTAGCCAATATCGTATATTACTCGGTTTTTACGGATTTGCGTGATTTCAACATTTTTATAATCACAAAAATACATAAACTCATATTTATGCATAAGTTAATTACCCTAACCTCTTAGGACTCAAAATTTAGTCTTCACTAATTATTTGACCATAATTAACCCATATTTTATAAAATTGTTCATAAATGGTCCAAAATTACAAAAATAAGCTATTAAACTTCAAATAAATCACAAAATTTCAAATAAATTTGAAATTTGAAATTTAAATTCATGAACATTCTGGAAAAATACCATGACACTCATAATGTTAAAAATCTTAGGTTAAAAATTTCGAAATATTTCCGGAAAAACAATGTTGCGGTTTATCGATTTTTTAATAAAATAATCATAAAAACATGGAAAAATTATTTTCATTAAATTTTCAATTTTAGATATGAAAATGATAATAAAATGCAATATTAGACGTTTTTCCTAAGTCATAGATTATGTTTTATTAATTTCCCACTAATAATGTCACTATTTATGCTATTTTTCTTCAAAAAACCATAAATCATGCAAAAAGACATCTTTATAGCCAATTATTTTACACACATCTTGTAAAATTTCATGTGACAACATATTAATTTTCTATGACCAGATTCAAAATTTAACTCATATTAACCTATTTTTCACTTAAATCCGAATTTAATAATGAAAAAATCATTTTTCGAGCATAACAAGTCCAAAATTTATGAAAATTTACAGGTTATCTCAAAATAATATATGTGACAACATATCCAAAAATCAATGGAAAATTCAAAGTATAGCTAATTTTAGACCAAAAATGATATTTTTACTCATAAAATCACATTTAAATGCCATTATTGTAAATTATGAACAATAAAAATCCGAAAAATTAACCAAAATATCCTAAAACATTTTAGGACCAGAAATATTAACATGCATGGATTAATTTCGTGATATCTCATAATAACACAAATTTTACAAGTTTTATTTGTTATTCTTATAACTCGGAAAAACTTTTAACCGATTTGCATGCAAACAACCGTGGCTCTTGATACCGATTGAAGGAAATGTAGATTCATATACATACTAACATACTCATATATGTCGAAATTAATTTGTCATAAAATTAAATGCGGATTTTATGCATGCAAACAATGATAAAATAGAGAAGAAATCATGTCCTTACATTGGAGATTTCGGTTTAATGGGCACAAGAGAGATCACCTTTCTCTCTTGTTCTTGAGCTTTCCCTTATGGATGAACCAAGATCCAAGTGTAGGATCTCTCCCTAAGCTTTATACCCAAGGCTTTCTCTTAATTTAATTAATATTACAAGAACTAGTATAATATTAATCTAGTAGAAAATTGAACCAAAATATTTATAAAACACTTAATTATTTCGGTTTTTAGAGAGAGGAAGAGGAGGATTTTTATTCTCTCTAGAACACTAATTTTTGGATGAGTGAATGAATGAAAATAATTTACAACATTTTGTATATTATTAGGTAAAAATTATAGAAAAACCATCATGGGTTTTGTCTTCTCAAAACCGTGTAAGAGGAGGGATTTTGGGGAGCCAATGCATGGAAAAATTGTTCTTCACAATAAACAATAGGCTTGCATGGCTAGTGACTAGGGTAATCATCATGCCCTCCACTAATTACAATCAACATATAATTAGCTTAAAAACCCTCTAATTTTCGGCCCACTTGATAATATGGATTCCATATTATTTTTGTCAATTGTCAATATGTCACATGTCATATGTGACATAAATTTGTTATGTATTTTTAACATATTAAAAATCAACGTATTAATAAAAATACGTCACATACAAAATCGACTTAGTAATTTCATAATTACTTGTGCCAAAATATTTTACCATTTATAAATCACAACAGATTGTATTTATAATAATTCATTCAATTTAATTGTTACATTAAACAATTATTTCATCCGGGTAATTATACAATTCAATTACTCAGACCGTATCTCATTTAATCACATTTCAATTTGATACGTAAATTTTACTTCCAAAAATCGTCCGTCAATTTTCAAGTAATTTAATTAACTCGTAACATTATACGATTAATTAAATAATCAATTAAGAGTGTTGCCCTATAGGTATGACCTAGGGGTCAATCGATCACCACCGTCGCACGACAAGTAATGTCAAACTCTAGTCAGCCAATCATTACCGATATATGTTGACCAGTTGACAGTAACAAAATTACTTCCCAATTGTATTCTTTAAAATGAGACTTAAACATGTGATCATCATGATCAACAGTCGTGATCGCATTATTGTCGGAGGACACATATTCCAACACCCATGTCCGCCAAGGCTAAGACTTTTGAAGCTAGCACTTCCAAGACCAAGAAGGGTCCTCTTGACAAATGCCATTATTGTAATGGTGTTGGACATTGGAAAAGGAATTGTTCCAAGTACCTTGGTGACATTAAAGCTGGAAAGATCACTCTAGTAGGTAAATGACTATCCTTTCTTTTATGTTTCTAATTCAACTATGGTATTTTGATACAAAGTTGTGATAATGTATCCCCTTTTTATTGTAAATAGGGCTTCCTCAAAGCAAAGACAAGGGAAAAGAGAAGCATGCTTGAGAAATCATGAAGGAGCTAGGAGTAGCTACCGATGAAGCTTGGCTTTTATTATTGTCTTTATTTTAATGTTACGAATTTTAGAACTATTTTGATTTCCGTGTTCGACATGGAAATGGTTGATCCTTTCTAAACAATGGTTGTATTTTGGATTATGGTGGCTTGGTTTTCAACCCAAGTCACCTCTTTTATCGTATTTCCTTGTTCTAAAAATTCGTCTTTATATGCTTGCACATAGAAACATATGATCATCTACTTAAAGTGATCTAATAGACAACTATAATGATGGGATTCATTATATGTCCACAAGCTTAAGGCTTGTGTATGATCAATTATAAAGTGATGTTGAGTTGATGAACTCTCCGAAAGGAATGTAAGTTACCAAGTACAGTCATCAAATCTAAAACTATTAGTCAATCTATGAGATAGTCCTCCTTGTACTTCAAAATCATTATTTGTGTCTCATAAGCTATCTTTGAACATCTAGTGTATTTATTCTAAAGATAGAGTGGGAGAAAAATGTAGACACAAAGAATACAAAGAAAATTTGTATACTTGAGTAAATGAGATCTACGAAAGAAAGAATGATTTGTATACCTAAAGAGAAAGTATACACGAATGGATGAGATCTATGGTCTCGAATAGATGAGATCTACATGACAAAAGAGACCAAGTGAAGTAATCAAAAGAATATGTTCTCAAGATAACTACACGAGGAGACCAAAAGAAAGTTTTGGAAGAAAATGACTAAAGAAAAGTCTTAACAAGAGATTTGGCTAGTTTATGAACAACATTCGACCATGAGTTTCAATATTGATATTTACTTAAGAGCCTAAATGAATCATAGTTGCATCCTTGAATATAAATGAGATTTATGATTAAAAGTTGCAAAGGAGATATGCCGATATTTACAAAAGCTAAGTTAATTGTTAACCATGCTAGTGTCATTACTTAACCTCATTATGAAAATGAAATGGTTAAACCTCCTTCCGGAAAAGGGTATTTTGAGAAGGACGTGTATTAAATGAAATTCACATTTAAATAATGACATTGCTATGCATCATTATAAAATGAATGAGTTAGAGATTAAAAATCTCTTTCCATAGGTTTAAGATTGAAAACCTTTTCAAAATAGGTATTTTGAAAAGATATGTTGGGAACATTATTGGTTTTATCTTAATAACTTGGCAAAGCAAAATGTATTTCAATTCTTGAAATGTTTCAATTGAGTAGTCAATTTTTAAACATGTGGAATTGAGTGGGAGTTTGAAATTATCATGTGAAGATATGGAATTTAGTGGGAGCAATCATCTCGTAAAATTTATAACTCATTGCTCATTGAGAATGACGAGCTAGTACTATCTTTCACAAAGAAGTATTTGAGTTTTCAATTCTGGATGAAAATGGACTATGATGAATCCAATCACATCATGGGATGTTGGATAGGTATTGAGATATACACATCAAATCAACGAGAAACGTAGGTTATTCATGTCAATGAAAATGAGATTACCATAAGCAGTCATGGTCATTCATTGAACCTAAGAATGGTTGATCACATGATTAAAGATTACTAATGTTTCCGCCATTAGTATAATCATGCACGTGTCCAATAATGAATCATATGCTTAAGAGCATGATGAGTCATTGGTAAGCCATAGAAGAATCCTCATGAATTCTCGAGGAGAACTAATGAGCTATTCTAGTGTTTGACAGAACACTCTGTTATGTGACAAGAAGTTGCACATATTGAAGTTTGAAAACGCGTAAGGATTTATGAAAATCCTAAGCTATTCAAGCTAAAAAGAGAAATAAGAAGTTGGAAAGATACTTAGTTATAGTAAGAAGTTACTCAAAACTATTTTTTCTAATATGCTAGGACTTATGAGAAGTGCTAGGCTAATCATCTTGACAATTGTATCAAGACCCTACAAAACGTATTCCTAGTGCATTGCGAGTTGGTAGAACACTTGACTAGTGCAAGTTATATCATCCATCATAATTCGTTGGTTATGTGATAAACAACAAGAAAGTTCTTTCAAGATAAATAACCTAAACCTAGGTTGGGAACCTAGATGTGCACTTGGTAAGGTTCATGCTATGAGAGATAACATGAATATAAAGGAAAAGCAATACAAGAAGTATGAACACAAGGATACATGGTATGTTAAACTTCTATTGCAATCGACTAGTGTTTACCCACTTACGATATACATCACAAGGTTGTAATATGGTATTGACAACCCGAATGTGATGTCGACATTCATCGTTTGAGTTATTATTAACTCACCTTATACTTTGTTACATCCAAACGGGTTGTAGAGACAATTGAACCCCGTTAAAGTGAACACGGATTAGCATTGTATTCGCCCATAGCCACTTACATGAGGTGACGTCTTGAAGTGACTAGAGTGTGATGCGATTGATGGCAAGTTCAAGTGCCATGGAGTCATGTGAGATGACTAGTCGATCACATAGGCAGACTGTTAGGAACACTTTGTCGGGCCTTATGACCGCTTATAGAGTTCTGGAAAATTTATATAGCCTGGCCGTGGCGAGAGCTACTATATTATTCTAATGAGTCGATTCTTTTGACTAAAGACTATTCGCCTAAGGTGGTACAGTTACAGATTAACTTTGATTTATGTTACTACGACCTACGTAAATGGGGTCAAATGAGCATATTTTGGGTTATGATAGCTGTGGCTAGTCGAAGGGAATAAGTGCGATAGGAATTGTCCACCCCTTGTCAGGGTTATAACAATATCTCAGGGCCACTCGAGGAGTAATGAACTGGAAATGCGTGGCCACGCTCAAAAGGTATCTATGGTAGATAAATCCGGTCAATCAGTTATTCTTCAGATCGAGGAAACCACTCTCGATATGATCACTTGCAAGTACGACCTGAAAGACACCTTGCATTGAGTGGGAGATAGTAATAGGACAAGAGAATTGGTGACGCACACTTGTCGAGGACAAGTGGGAGATTGTTGGAATATGTGTCCTCCGACAATAATGCGATCACGACTGTCGATCATGATGATCACATGTTTAAGTCTCATTTTAAGAATATATGTGGGAAGTAATATTTTACAGTCAACTGGTCCACACATATCGGTAATGATTGCCTGACTAGAGTTTGACATTACTGTCGTGCGACGGTGGTGATCAGTTGATCCCCTTAGGTCATACCTAAAGGGTAACACTCTTAATTGATTATTTAATTGATCGTATAACGATACGGGTTAATTAAATTACTTAAAATTGACGGACGATTTTGGAAGTAATATTTACGTGTCTCATTGTAATTTGATTAAATTAGATACGGTCTAAGTAATCGAATTGTTTTATAACTTAGATGAAATTTGTTTACGGAAACAATTGAAACTGAATGAATAATTCATTATAAATACAAGATATTGTGATTTATAATTGGTAAACCGTTTTGGTACAAGTAATTATGAATTACTAAGTCGATTTTGTACATGACGTATTTTCATTAATACGTTGATTTTTAATATGTTAAAAATACATGACAATTTTACATGACTAGAAACTTGTGACATGTGACAAATTGATAAATTGACAAAGATAAAATGGAACCCATTTTATCTTATATGGACTGAAATGAAGGGAGTATTAGGCTAAAAATTGTGTTGATTATTTTAAGTGGAAAGCATAATCATTAACCTAATTGATAGCCATGAAAACCTAGGTTCTTTTGTGAAGAGCATCTTGGTCATACATTGGCCCTAGCCCCTTCCCCATACCCGATTTCCCAACCATGCAAGCAAAGGGTTTTTAACCTTTTATAATCTCTATAATGCACATATATCCCAACTAGTTGTGTATTATTATTATTCATTCACAAAAAATAACTTAAAGAAGTTTAGAAAGAGAAATAAATACTCCAAAATTCCTCTTCTCTTGGCCGAAAATTCAAGAGGACAAAATAATATTTTGGGTCAATTTTTAGTAAGATTAATATTCTTCTAGTTCAAATATTATTAGTCTTTAAGAGGTTATCTTGGGTATATATCTTTGGGAGGGATTCTATCTTTGAATCCTTGTTCTTCCATTTGAAAGGAAAGCTCAAGAACAAGTGAGTAGGAGAACTCATTTGTGCCCATATATCCGAAAACTCAAAGTAAGGAAAACGATTTCTTCTTTATTCTTTTTCATGTTTGCATGCATAAGATCTAAATTTAATTTTATGACCAAATTAATTGTCACATATATGAATATGTTGTATAATGAGAATAATGATTTCCAACATGAACGTCCTTTGGGGACGTTCGACTTTCTTTGTTGTTGGTTCTAGGAGGTTGACCTCGTCGATTTTCCGGGTATGGCTGTAAGGACGAGGCCTAGTTGATGTAGACCCTTGATAGCCTCTACCCGTGGTTTTGACCAAGACGCCCTTGCGTAGGTCATCCTCAATACGGGTCCCCAAGGATTTGGAGATCCTAGAAGGTTTTGATGTTCTTATGTCTCAGAAGATTAGCATATACCGGACAGAGGTTGTTGATGAATTTCTCCACCACGGTTGATTCACTTGGTTTTCTCACCAACTGGGTGCTCACCCTTCTCCAGCGAATTAGGAATTCGGTGAACCCCTCCTTAGGGTTAGGACCTCAAAGGTGCGGGTATTGGCTTTGATTTCCACATTGTCGGCATTTTTCTTAGCGAACTCAATGGTAACCACGTCCCAGGTGGTGATGCTCTTTGAGTCAAGGGAGTTGAACCATTGGCGGGGAATCGGTTCCAGCGATGACGAAAAGTTTCGGTAAAGAGTTCCTACTTGACTCCCTTAAATTTGGGTACATCAGTTAAGCTGAAGTTGTCAGGTAGTTGATACCCGACGGGTTCGAACCTTCGGTTGTTCTCAAGGTGGATGTTGTTCCCACAGGCTAGGAGTTGCTAATCCAAGAGCTTAAGCCTTTTATCAGTTTCAGTTAAGGGTAGAGGGTTATGTTCTCCGAGCTCCTTGTTCTCCAGAGTCTCGATACGGGTCTCGACACGATCTAGGGTGACTTTGAGGGCGGTAAGCAGACTGGCTAGCTGAGCATTGGTGAGATCTTTGTTATTATCATCACTGTTGTTGGACGAAGCTGAAGACGAGGCCATCATCTCAGGCAGAAAATGGCTCATGTTACCACTTAATCTGACACAGGTTAACAACCAAACGCATAAATCACACAAGCGGAAAAACATCCCGGACACAAAGGAACGAGGGCGACGATGTGTGGTGCCTCGGTGCTGACTCGATTGATGGTGTGACGGTGTTGACTAGACCTTGACTGAGTTCAACTTGGTAGCGTGACGCTGTTGAACGGGTTTCGGTGGTAAGAGGACTCATAAGTAAAGACCCATAAGTACGTTTGCTTTGATTCGGTAGCCACGAGGCTGAATCGGAATGGTGGACTGAAATTTTCAAAAATAGGAATTTTCAAAAATACATTTATTGCTTTATAAACGGGTTTCGAAAATAGAAATCTTTGAAAACCGGCTAGTTAGGATTGAAATGGTCGTCTTAGGTTTATTTTCAAAAGACGGTTTGAGATAGAGTTATGACGGCCTTGAAAACGGTGTGTCATTTCCAAAGACGGGTTTTCGAAATTCAAAAAGTAAAAGTTTTGAAAATCGAGGCTTGAAAAGTTTGAAAGTGTTGTGGTCTCGAAAACAGTGCGTTGTTTCTGGGATTTGAAAAGGACCATTTTGTCGGTGCAAATGTCCATTATGTCGGCGCGAAGGAGCTTTTGAAACGGTTATGAAAAACCGGGTTTTGAAATCGTCATTACGATGTCGTGAAAGGTGCTTTTACAAATGGTTGTGAAGAACCAAGTTTTGAAATCGTCATTACGACGGCGTGAAGCTGCTTTTGCAAATGGATGTAAAGAACCAAGTTCTTAAATCGTCATTATGACGGCATAAAAGGGTGCTTTGAAATGGTTGTAAATAACCGAGTTTTGAAATTGATAAGTCCATTTTATTTAGACTTTGTCTCCTTATTTTAGCTCTAATATATTTGATTATTACTCTAACCTTATTGATTTTATGAGCTAATATTGTATTCTAGTTGTCTTTGTTGGAGTTTTTGTCCTCCACAATAGTGCGTGATAATATTATTAAATCTCATTAAGGAATATGCATGGGATATTCATTGGCAATACTTATCAGCTGATCAACGTATATCGGTAACGGTTGGCAACTAGGGTTTGACGTTACTGTCGTGAGACGGCGGTGTTCAGCTAATTAATTGTATGAGATACAGTTTAAATTAGTCCCTTGATAAATTGACTAAGAGTTAGTCGATTAATTAATTTAGAGAGATATCGAGTTGTGAACTCGAGGCGCGGAAATTATTATTTAATTATGAGATAATTGAATAATAAACTATTTGAGACGGGAATTAATAATTAAGCAGTTAATTGTTAAATTGGTACTAATTGACTAATGTGATAAGTATTGGTACGTAAAATATATGTGTAGTTGTACACATATATTTACGGAGTGTTTTAGACGATATTAATCAGGAAGCATTTAAACAGAAAACGATGTTTAAATAAAATTTACACGTATTTGTGCGACAAATATAAGAACCAAAATGGACCCGTAAATAGGTCACTTTGGACCGTGTAAATGCATGTGGTAGTGTGTGTGTTGCTTTAAACACCATTATTTCTCTTACACATTTGGCTTCCCCATATTTAATTTTGTTCTAACCAATTCACATGAGCATTGGGTGGAATAAAATAAGAAAGAAAATCACTCCTTTCCCCCTCCAACCGTCCTCCTATATAGACACACCGCATTGGTGTTGTTCATTTTTTCCTTGACTTGTTTTTGCATGTGGAAAAATAGTTCTTCTCTCTAAAAATCAAAAGAAAATTATTAAGAGTTAATAATTCAAAACAAAAATTACTAAGAGTGTTAGTAATAGATTTGTATATTTTTCAAGGGCCATCTTACATAATATCTAGTTAATATTAATAAGATTTTGGGGTAAGTTCTTGGGTGCTTAAGAGAGGAGGTGTTCTACCTTGGACACTTGAAGATGGAGAATCTTGCCATTTATTTTAAGCTCAAGAACAACTAAGATAGTGATCTTTCTTGTGCCCAATATTACCTTTCTCAATGTAAGGAAAATTGTTTTCCTCATCTTCTTTTATTTAAAAAGCTTAAATATTACATGCATACTAATTAGAGAGGTCTAATTTGGGGTTATGGTCTTTCAAGTGGTATTATGAGCTTTGGCTTGTATTATGCATGTTAATTTTAAGCATTTTAATTTAATTATGAGATAATTTTAATTTCAAAAATGGTGCTAAAATGAAGATTTTTGCACCAAAATTTTTGCATGCATACCTTCTGATCTCAAATGATTTGTGGTCAAATTTGGTAAGTTGCGGAATTATTTTGCTATTTTTAATCATTTTTTATCGAAAACCGACTCGGAAATATCGTATTTTGGTTAAGAGGTTAACTAAAATAGTTAAACTTGGATTCTGACCTTGAAATTTTTATATGTTCTCACATACAATTTTTACAAATGTTATGTAAAATTTCGTAAAAAGTTATGAAGATTTGCATGTTTAATGATTTTTATTGGTTAAAAATTGATAAAAATCGATTATTTTATTCAAAAATAATAAACGGAATTTTCTGGGTATGAAATTTTTTGGTATATTCCAAAATATGTTTTATATGATAAAAGTAAAATTTAGAAAACGTTTTCACACTTTTTGATGTTTATTGGATTTTATTCCATAAAATCCGATAAATATGGATGTTTTTGTTCATAAATTTAATTTGAAATTTTTGGACTTATTTTTTGACCTTTTTTAGGTCCCTGGGAGAGTCCCAGAATGTACAAAATTTTTGTGTCAAAATTTTGTAGTGGGTAAAATTATTTTTGAATTGTTTATCAAGGTCGTGATTGAAACCGATTTAAATAGAACATGGATAATATCAATTCAAACTAATTTTTATTAAGAAATTAGTGTGGACTAATTTTGAGTTCTAAATCAGTTTAGACAATTAGTTTGAGCTTAAATGAGATTTAAGTGTTGATTATTGATTTTTAACGGGTAAAAATCGATAAATTCCGCAAAACCGAGTTATTTTTAAAAGATTATGCTAAAGGGGCGATTTAGGCATGCAAGTTACAACATTTTATTTATTTTTATTGTTGAATGAATGAACATCATTTATTTAATTATTTATGCAATTTTTGTACCAAGTATGGCCTAGTTTATTTTAATCGTTATTACCCGAAATGTAAGGGAATAACGGTTTGTTTGTAATTTAAATACAATCTCGTATCGTCGGTTTGTATTAATTAACAGTTTTTATTTATTTAATTAATTAATGTATAATAGGAATAGCTATTTAATTTGATTGTAATAGTTATTTTTACCGGCGTTTCCAAAAGACGGAATTTACATCGAGACGGAGTCTATTTTGGAAGAAGTTCCAAATCCCACAAGACGGTGCATGTTTGGAAGATGTTCCAATGAAGATGCTAGGGACCAAGGAGTTGGTTTCCGAATATGTAATAGTCTAGTTTATTTGATTAGCTAGGTGGCCATACTAGGATTTATCCGTTTTTGCATGTTTTATTTATTTTATGCTAGTTCATCCTGCCGAAATCGCCACACATGCATTTTATTTGGTTTCATGCTTTTATCTTTCTATTGTCAATTTAAAGTTATCGAAAATTCACCTAGTTAGTTCACTTAAAGGAGAATGATAACTAATTGACAAGATCTCTCACATTCTTTTAATCTAAAATTGAGATTAGCCTTACCAATTATTAACACCTATGAATCCCTTGTTTATTAGAGCCACACTCGCCCAAGCGGGGTGTTCTCTTTTTACCTCGGGAAAGTAGGGTGATAACGGTTATCACGGGCCAAAGTTGGTTGGACTCAACGGGGTATAAGACGGTATTGTATTCCGGGGCTAGTAGATGGGTTTGTTAAAATCCGTCGACCAAGAATTCTAAAGGTAGAATTAGTCAAGCATTGACTTACCGAATTTGCACAATTATGGGATGTTTCGCCCAAGCGATGCCTATTTTTGTATAAAAACGGATCTTGGAATCATTTATATAATTTAGTGAGAGGATAAATGGACTTGTTAAAAATGTTTTATCAAGTTTTTTATAACATTGAATGTTGATTTTCCTTATTTCTCGTTCATTTTCATTAATGTATTTACTATGACATCGTGCATTTCATCCTCCTTTCACCCTCGATTTATTATTATACTCGTTTCGTTCTTTCATAGAAAGTGGTTTCTTTGAAGGAATTCGGTAGCAATGATTGGTAACATGATTTACCAAATCACCTTCATAAGCTTACAACGATTTTTGCGATTTTTTTTTTCAACTTAACGTCCATACATATTAAAAAGGGGTTTCATGTTGCAAACTCTTATTATGAGTTTAAATGGGAGTCACATTTTATCAAGAGTGTCTTCATTTCGAAAGTGACACCTCCGTCATGATGATGACATATTAGTTTTAATTACTCAAGAGTAATTCAAAAGTTTGCGAAAAGAGTTTTCAAAAACACATAGAATACTCCAATATGATACCGTCAAATGGCTCACTTCGAGAAAGGCCAAATTGATTGTTTATGCGCTAAAGAGTTTAGGCATATGAGGACAATTGAACAGTAAGGTAGTCCAATTTCGCAAGAAGTTGAGATTTTGCCACATGTTGCACTCATCTTATAGTAATTTACTCTTACTAAGTGTATAAAATATCACGAATGACATGAAGAGAGGTCTTCATGAGATTCATTTTTGCTTGTTGAAGCAAAGAGGAATGTGAAAGTGAGTGGGAGTTAAGAAGAATCAACCCTAGATGTATGCGATAGAACAAAGTTGAATGAGACATCTACTCAATGGATAGGCTAGTTCCACTATCTTGGTATGAGATACCAAGTACGGGTCATTTCTTTGTAAAGAAGTTTACATGAATTGATAAAACGTAAGACGTCTAGCATAGGACATTTTTGTATCGAAATGATGCTAGAGTAGCAACAATTTCGATAGGGACAAATGTACCTAAATTTGGTTTTAAAAGAATGTAATAATCTATGTTTACACATAGAAGGCATAACTCAAGTGATTTAAAACAAAAGGTTGTACCTACTCCTATGATAACTTGGTGGTTGGTTTAGACCACTCAAGTTAGAGGTATTTTACATTCTTCACGAAAACTAAATATTATACTATCTTGTAGATTTTAAACTCTCTAATCCGGTGAACCCAATTGATAAAACCTCAAGTTAATTCGTTTAACGTATGAACGATTAGCACATCGTACAACCATTTGATTAAGAATCTTATGGTGTGTGTGCATTTATTATGTTTTCTTTTGCAGAAAAGAAACACAAATAGTGAGGTGATTGACCATATGAAAGATCATAGATCCTAATTAGACTCTCTAATTAAAAACAAATTATCTCATAATATGTTATTTTAGTGATCTATGTAACATGCATGCTAATATAAAAGCATAAAATTAAAGATTAAGGAAAAACAATCTCCTTACTTTGATTTTGATGGTAATAAGGGCACAATCAAGATCTCCTATCTTGATTGTTCTTGAGCTTAAAACAAAAGGATGATCCTCCTTACCAAATCTTCAAAGAGAAGATCTCCTAACAATGTGCACCCAAGAACAAATACCGAATATCCTACAAATATTAACTAGATATTTGATAAGATATACCCTTCATAATATGTGTAATATTACTAACAATCTTAGTAATTATTTTGTTTACTAACAACTTAGTAAATTATGGTATTTATTATTTTAGAGAGAGGAAAGATATACACATGCAAAATGTTCAAAGTGTAGTGTGTCAAAAAATGAACAAATGATGGAGTGTATAAGGGGGAAGTGGCCGGGTAGGTAGAGGTGGAGTGGGGGAGTGATTTTCTTATTTTTGTCCAATTCTTTATCACATGCAAAAAGGAACAAAAGATAACTTATGGAAGAATATAAAGCAAAGTGAAATGATTATGTTTATAATCATCCACTACACTCTATTTTACACGGTCCAATGCCCATTTACGGGTCCATGTTGGTTCTTATATTTGTCGAACAAATACGTGTAAATTTTATTTAAACATCGTTTTATGTTTAAATGTTTCCAATAAATTTTGTCTAAATCACTCCGTAAATATACGTGTACCGCTACACATATTATTTACGTACTAATATTAATCACATTAATCAATTTGTACAATTTTAGTGAATTAACAATTAATTAACTAAAACCCGTCTCATAAAATTTATTATTTAATTATCGCATAATTAAATAATAACTGCCGCGCCACGAGTTCGCAACTCGAAATCTCTCTAAAAATAATCGACTAACCTTTTAGTCTATAGATCAAGGCACTAAATAAATTGTATCTCATACAATTAATTAGTTATCAATTGGGGTTCGTTCCTTTAGGTTTGACCGAAAGGGTTCAGTTGATCACCGCCGTCTCACGACAATAACGTCAAACTCTAGTCAGCCAACCATTATTGATTTACGTTAATCAACTGACGAGGATCAAATAATAAATATCCTGATGATATTCCTTTAATGAGATTTATTATGTAAACGCACTATTGTGGAGGACACTAACTCCAACAATCTCCCACTTGTCCGACACAAGGTGTGCGCTACCAATTCACTTGTCCTTTTTAATCTCCCACTCAATGCAAGGTGTCTTTCAGGTCGCACTTGCACATGAACATATCGCGAGTGGTTTTCTCGATCGGGAGTGTGACTACAAGACCGGAAAAATCTCCCACATGTTACTTCCGAGCGTGGCCACGCATTTATAGTCACAACTCCTCGAGTGGCCTTGAGATATAGTTACCCAACGTGGGTGGACAATTCCTGTATGCCCTATCTATCTTTGCCCAATACAGATCATCATGACTCAGAGGATGCCCTCTGGCCTTATTTCACGGTACGACCTAGGACAAAAACCAAAGTCACTCAGAAACTGCACTGACTTGGATAATAGTCTCCACTCAAAAGAATCGACTCATAGGAACATCTTAGAGATCCCTGCCACGACCAGGCGTCTATAATAAAACTTAGGGACTCTCTAAATGGTCACTGTCCGGCAAAGTGTCACACACTCTGTCTATGTAATCGACTAGTCATCACGTATGACCTCATGGTGTTGAACAACCATCAATCGACTTACAATCTAGTCACTCCGAGATGTCACCTCATTAAGTGACTAGGGACAAAATACAATGTTTATCTTATTCACTTGAATAGTGTTCAACATTGTCTCCACAACTTATTCAGATAAACAAGGTATTAAAATTTAGTCACACTAAATAAAAGATTCATAAATGAATGCTTAAACAATGAATGCGATTATCATATATATAAAAAGAGATACACTATCCCATTATTACATATCCATAATCTAAAGAAAATCTGGTACTCGTCTCAATCCCATTGCGACAACATGACCATCATGCTTAGCCTTTGATAAAGGCTTTGTTAAAGGATCAGCTACATTATCGTCTGTCCCAACCTTACAAATGTCAATTTCCTTCCTTTCCACATAATCTTTAATTATATGGCATTTCCTTTCAGTGTGTCTAGATTTGTTACTAGACTTCGGCTCTTTGGCTTGAAAAATAGCCCCACTGTTATCACAATATAGAGTGATCGGATCTTTGGCGGAATGGACTACTCCTAGTCCCTCCATGAATTGTCGAATCCAAACAGCTTCCTTTGCAGCCTCAGACGCTGCACGGTACTCAGCCTCTGTTGTAGAATCCGCGGTGACGCTTTGCTTGAAGCTCTTCCAGCAAACTGCCCCTCCATTTAGCATAAATACATAGCCGGATTGGGATTTCATATCATCCCGATCGGTTTGGAAACTTGCGTTCGTGTAACCTCTTACACGCAACTCAGTTTCTCCTCCTAACACTAAGAACGAATCCTTAGTCCGTCTCAAGTACTTAAGGATGTCCTTTACGGCTATCCAGTGACTCTCACCAGGCTTGGCTTGATAACGACTTGTCATGCTCAAGGCATACACAACGTCGGGACGAGTGCTAATCATAGCATACATGATAGACCCAACATCGGAAGCATAAGGGACGGTCTTTATGTGTTCAATCTCCTTAGGGGTAGAGGGAGACTGTGACTTGCTCAAAGTTATCCCTTGGCCCATAGGTAGAGATCTTCTCTTGGAGTCTTTCATATTGAACTGGTCAAGAACTTTGTCAATATAAGCTTTTTGACTCAGTGCTAGTATCCTTTTGGACCTATCCCTATAGATCCGGATACCCAAGATTCGTTGTGCCTCTTCCAAGTCCTTCATCTGGTAGTGTTTCCCTAGCCACTCCTTAACGGAAGTGAGCGATGTAATATCATTCCGGATGAGCAATATGTCATCCACATATAGGACAAGGAATGCAACCTTACTCCCACTAAACTTCATGTATAAACACGGTTCTTTCACACTTCTAGTGAAACCGTATTGTTTGATAAGATGATCAAAGTGATGATTCCAACTCCTAGATGCTTGCTTAAGACCATAGATGGACTTCTTGAGCTTACACACCTTCTTAGGGTTAGATGTATCCACAAAACCTTCAGGTAGGTTGTATCATGTACACTTCCTCCTCTAGAATCCCATTCAAGAAGGCGGTTTTGACATCCATTTGCCAAATCTCATAATCATGAAATGCGACAACCGCTAAGAGTATCCTAATGGACCGAAGCATAGCGACTGGAGCGAAGGTTTCGTCATAGTGTAAACCATGAACTTGGGTGAAACCTTTGCCACCAATCCATTTATTACTGAAGGGGTCGCACTCCCTCAGGTAAATCCACCAAGTCCCATACTTGGTTCTCGTACATGGAATCCATTTCGGACCGCATGGCTTCTAGCCAAAGCGAGGAGTCGGGATTAGACATGGCCGATTTGTAGGTAGTGGGTTCATCACTTTCCAAAAGTAACAAAACACCATCCTCTTCGATGTTACCAAGGTAGCGGTCAGATGGATTAGAAATCCTACTTGACTTTCTAGAAACAATTACCGTTTCAGAGGAAGAGGGAATGATATCCTCCACGTTCTCCTCTACCTCATTCTCGGTTTGTGGCTTTCGAACTTCGTCAAGTTCAAATTTTCTCCCACTCTGTCTCCTAGAAATAAACTCATTTTTAGGAACACAACATCACGAGCCACAAACACTTTGTTCTCGTGTTTATTGTAGAAGTAATAGCCACGTGTTTCCCTTGGATATCCTACAAAAAGACAGTTGTCAGATCTGGGTGCAAGATTATTGTCAGACTTGATCTTGACGTACGCTTCGCAACCCCAAATACACATGAATGACAAATCAGGGACTTTCCCTGTCCATATCTCATATGGAGTCTTATCGGCCGCTTTAGTCGGGCTTCAATTTAGTGAAAATATTGCAGACAAGAGGGCAAAACCCCAAAACGAATCAGGAAGCTCGGTAAGACTCATCATAGACCGAACCATATCTAGTAAAGTTCGGTTTCTCCTTTCAGCTACACCATTTAATTGTGGTGTGCCATGAGGAGTCCATTGTGATACTATACCACAATCTTTTAGGTGTGAATAAAATACAAAATTTAGGTATTCACCACCATGATCGGATCGTAAGGTTTTAATCCTTTTATCCAATTGGTTCTCTACTTCATTTTGAAACTCTTTGAACTTGTCAAAGGCTTCACTCTTGTTCTTCATTAAGTAGACATACCCATATCTACTTAAGTCATCAGTAAAAGTAATGAAGTAGTGAAAACCTCCTCTAGAGGTGATGGTTAATGGTCCACACACGTCCGTATGTATGAGAGCCAAAACCTCACTAGCTCGTGTCCCTTTTCCCGCAAAAGGTGCACGAGTCATCTTGCCTAAAAGGCAAGACTCGCATATACCATAAGATTCGAAATCAAATGGTTTGAGCACTTTTGATGAAGCAAGTCTCTTAATGCGTCTTTTGTTTATGTGACCTAAACGACAATGCCAAAGGTAGGATTCATTTGGATCACCCGTTTTGAGCTTTTTAGTGTCCACATGATAAACGTCATTAATATCATTTAAAACATAAATGTCTCCAATTGAAATGGCCTTACCATAAACCACATCATTCAATGAAAAAGTAAAACTATTGTCCTTAATCATAAAATAAAAGCCTTCCGCGTCTAACGCGGAAATGGAGATGATGTTCTTGGTTAAAGTTGGTACAAAATAACACTTATTTAAATACAACTCTAGACCACTAGCTAAAGTGAGCACATAGGTCCCCACGGAAACGGCCGCTACTCTAGCTCCATTGCCCATGCGGAGATACACATCACCTTTTGCTAGTGCTTGCACGTCCCTTAAACCCTGCAAATGATTACAAAGGTGAGAGCCATATCCGGTATCAAGTACCCAAGTGGAAGTGCAAGCATAATTAACGTCTATCACATAAAGAGAGGAAATCTTACCAATAGGCGTCACACGCCCTTCCTTGAGATCTTCCAAGTATTTGGGGGCAACTCCTCCTATAATGCCCCTTCCCATTAGAATGGAACATTCGGCCTCAGATATTTTGACACTTTTTGCCTTGGGATTGCCATTCTCAACAGCTTTCCCCTTTCCCTTGTCTTGTTTCTTTGACAATTTCTTGAATTGGGACTTTTCCTTCCCCTTTCCCTTCTTAACTCCAAGGGACATGTTCTTTAACTTCATTATTAGAACATCCCCTTTTTCACTCCCACTAGCTTCCATATCCCTCTCAGCTTGGGTGAGGAGTGCATGAATTTCATGATAACTCTTATCCATGCCATTCATGTTGTAGTTTACCCTAAAGTGGGCAAACTTGGTGGGAAGTGAGTGGCGGATTCGATCCACCACAAGAGTCTTAGGAATGTTACACCCTAGACACTCTAGGATGTCGACATATTCGACCATTTTTAGCACATGGGGACCAACCTTTTGGCCCCTCTCAAGCTTTGCTTCAAAGAAGCGTGCCGCCGCATCGTATTGACGGACTTTAGGTGTTTGTGAAAACATAGTAGTCATACGAGTGAATATCTCGTACGCATTTAAAAAAATGCATGAAAGCTTGAGCTTAGGGGACATCGACCATATCAACACATTTTTGATATCATTCGACATCTTCACATGGTCATCATAGGCGGTCCGCACCGCCGATGAGGCCCTTGGACCGGGCTCGATGGGAGGGGCATCGGTCAAGTAAGTGAGCACGTTGTCGGACAACGCGGCACTTTTAATGTTGGATTCCCATTCAAGAAAGTTACTACCGTCATCTTTTAGGATACATTTGTCCATTATGGACCTTAGCCATGAATCTTTGCCTAGTGAAGTAGTCGATGGAGTTGATGAAGTTGCCATTGCGAATTAAAATGCTACAACAAAATAAGGAAAAAATAATATTCATTGTTTTAAAATTACTTGTGAAAACATGTTTAACAAGTTTTAACATTTATATAACCATCTCCCACTAAATTATATAAATGATTCCAAGACCCAAATTTTAAACAAAAATGAGCATCGCTTTGGGCGAAACATCCCATAATCGTGTAAATTCGGTAAGTCAACGGTTGACTAATTCTACCTCTAGAACTCTTGGTTGACGAATTTCCTTAAATCCATCTACTAGCCCCGGAATACAAGACTATATTATACAGTTATACCCCGTTGAGTCCGACCAATTTTGGCGCGTGATAACCGTTTACCACCCTACTTACCCGAGGTAAAAAGAAAACACCCCGCTTGGGCGAGCGTGACTCTAATGAACAAGGGATTCATAGGTGTTACTAATTGGTAAGGCTAATCTCAATTTTAGTTATGTGAGAGATGTTCTCAATTTAGTCATAAATTCCTTATAAGTGAACTAAGTCGATGAATGTAAATGACGTGAATTGACAACCGCGAAAATAAAATGCATGTGAATGGCGATTTTGGCATGCGCGAAAAATAAAAGCAAGCAAGCATATGAAAAATCCTAGTATGGCCTCCTAGTTAATAAAAACTAGTCTATTACATTTCGGAAACCAACTCCTTGGTCCCTTGCCTCTTCATAGGAACATCTTCCAAAAGGGGCTTCTTCAAGTGGGATTTGGAACACCTTTCCAAAAATAGACTCTGTCTCGATGTAAATCCGTCTTTTGGAAACGCCGGTAAAAATAACTATTACATAGCTATTCCTATTATACATTAATAAATAAAACTATTAATTAATTACAAACCGACGATACGAGATCGTATTTAAATTACAAACAAATCGCTATTCCCATTCATTTCGGGTAATAACGATTAAAAATAACTAGTCCATACTAGGTACAATAAAATAAATACTTTAGGTAAATGATAATCATTCATTCAACTAAAATAAATATGCTTAAAATGCTGTAAAATAATGCCAAAATCGCCCTATCTAACAATCGTTGGTATCCATCTCGGTTTTGTGGATTTAATCGATTTTTAACTTGTAAAAATCAATAATCAACTCTTAAATCTTATTTAAGTCCAAACTAATTGTCCAAACTATTTTGAACCTCAAAAATTAGTTCTCACTAATTTGATGATGAATAATTAGTTTGATTTGGTGATATTTGCTAATTTAATCGGTAAAATCATAACTTTTAAGTAATAAATCCAAAATAATTGAAACTATTACCAAAAAATTAAAACAAAAAATTTGAGTATTCTGGAACAGTCCCAAGAACACCAAAATGTCAGAAAAAATGCACAAAAATTTCGGATAAATTTTATGAAGAAAAAGATCGATATTTATCGGTTTTTAACCACTAAAACCAATAAACATCAAAACAAGGTGAAAATATATTTTAAATTTAACTTTTAACTTTTAAATCATGTTTTTAAATGTACATAAATTTATCAAGGGCATGAACAAATTTTTCGAGTATATGATTAATTTATTTCACTTTTATCGACTTTTATCTCATAAAATCAATAAACATGCAAAACCTCAAACCAACCTTCGAAATTTTACATACAATCTGTAGAAAATATGCATGAAACACCATAAAAATTTCATGAGCCGAATAAACATTTAACTATTTTTAGTTAACTCTTAACCAAAATACGGCATTTTTGACTCGGTTTTCTACCAAAAATCATTAAAAATAGCAAAATAACTTCACAAATCACCAAATTTTACCACAAACCTTTTGAGATCAGTAGGTATGCATGCCCAAAAATTTTCGTGCTAAAACCTCTTATAACACAATTTTTGAGTTTTTCAAATTATCTCATAATTTGTTTAATATGCTTAAAATCAACATGCAAATTACAAGCCTTGCTCATGATACCACTTCAAAGATCATAGATTCTAATTAGACTCTCTAATTAAAACAAATTATGTCATAATATGTTATTTTAGTGATCTATGTAACATGCATGCTAATATAAAAGCATAAAATTAAAGATTAAGGAAAAACAATTTCCTTACTTTGATTTTGATGGTAATAAGGGCACAATCAAGAACTCCTATCTTGATTGTTCTTGAGTTTAAAACAAAAAGATGATCCTCCTTACCAAATATTCAAAGAGAAGATCTCCTAACAATGTGCACCCAAGAACAAATAGCCAATATCCTACAAATATTAACTAGATATTTGATAAGATATACCCTTGATAATATGTGTAATATTACTAACAATCTTAGTAATTACTTTGTTTACTAACAACTTAGTAAATTATGGTCTTTATTATTTTAGAGAGAGGAAAGATATACACATGCAAAATGTTCAAAGTGTAGTGTGTCAAAAAAATGAACAAATGAAGGAGTGTGTAAGGGGGAAGTGGCCAGGTAGGTAGAGGTGGAGTGAGGGAGTGATTTTCTTATTTTTGTCCAATTCTTTATCACATGCAAAAAGGAACAAAAGATAACTTATGAAAGAATATAAAGCAAAGTGAAATGATTATGTTTATAATCATCCACTACACTCTATTTTACACGATCCAATGCCCATTTACGGGTCCATGTTGGTTCTTATATTTGTCGCACAAATACGTGTAAATTTTATTTAAACATCGTTTTATGTTTAAATGCTTCCAATAAATTTTGTCCAAATCACTCCGTAAATATACGTGTACTGCTACACATATTATTTACGTCCTAATATTAATCACATTAATCAATTAGTACAATTTTAGTGAATTAACAATTAATTAACTAAAACCCGTCTCATAAAATTTATTATTTAATTATCGCATAATTAAATAATAACTGCCGCGCCACGAGTTCGCAACTCGAAATCTCTCTAAAAATAATTGACTAACCTTTTAGTCTATAAATCATGGGACTAAATAAATTGTATCTCATACAATTAATTAGTTATCAATTGGGGTTCGTTCCTTTAGGTGTGACCGAAAGGGGTCAGTTGATCACCGCCGTCTCACGACAATAACGTGAAACTCTAGTCAGCCAACCGTTATTGATTTACGTTAATCAACTGACGAGGATCAAATAATAAATGTCCTGATGATATTCCTTTAATGAGATTTATTATGTAAATGCACTATTGTGGAGGACACTAACTCCAACACCATATACATACGGATGTGTAAGGCCAATAGTAGGTTATATAAACTTCGTTACTTTTACCGTAATATTAAGTAGATGTGAATACTTAGTATCTATTTAATAAGACATAAAAGTGATTTTTGAAACGTGGAATATTTTCAAAATGAAGTAGTAAACCAAAAGTACGACAAGTTCAAAAATGTTGATCGGAAATTTCAAAGTAATGACTTTGAAGGTCAAATGGGTAATATCAAGTAATCACCTTGATGATCACTAAGAAGATTGTGAACCATAGAGTATGGTGTAGTCAAGAAGATAAACCGAACTTTATGAGATATAGTTTGAGGTTTTTCGCAATTTTATAAGCTATTTTCTCAGAAAAAGTTTAAAACCCGACTATAATAGCCTAAATGACTCCATATGAGATATGGATAGGGAGGATCCCTAATTTGTCTTTTTTTATACATTTGGGACCATAAATGTTTATGTTCTGAACCAATTTATGTATTTATAAGGGTTATCCTGTTAGAAATCTATATCTCATTATTTCGACATATTCATATATGTTTCAATTTAATTTAGTCAAAAAATTAATTAGATCTTATGCATGCAAACATAAGTAAATATAGAGAAGAAATCATCATTCTTACATCGGAAATTTCGGATTATTGGGCACAAGTGAGTTCTCCTACTCACTTGTTCTTGAGCTCTCCAAATATTGGATGAACAAAGGATTCAAGTATAGAATCCCTCCCAAGGAATAATACCCAAGATAACCTCTTAATAAGATTAATATTATTAATACTAGAACAATATTAATCAAAATAAAATTGACCCAAAATATGGTATTTTGTCTCTTATTTTCGGTTAAGAGAAGGGAGAAGAAGGAAGAAATTTTATCTCTCTAAAACTTTATATTTTTAGATGATAGAATGAATGAATATTACACTAACAATTGAAGTAGTGTATTAGGTAAAAATATAGAGAAAACCCATGGCATTTCTCTATGACCAAACCGGGTAGGGGGGTAGGGGGTTGTGATGGCCAATGCATGAGCAAGGTGTTCTTCACAAGAGGCACTAGGTATGCATGGCTAGTAATTAGGTAAAATGATTATGTTTTCCACTTAATTAATCAACATAATATTTATCCTAATACTCCCACTAATTCGGTCCATTTAAGATAAAATGGATTCCATTTTATCTTTGTCAATTTGTCACATGTCACCAGTCATGTAAAATTGTTATGCATTTTTAACATATTAAAAATCAACGCATTAATAAAAATACGTCATATACAAAATCGACTTAGTAATTCATAATTACTTGTACCAAAGTAATTTACCAATTATAAATCACAACATCTTGTATTTATAATAAATCATTCATTCAAATGCAATTGTTTCCTAAAACAATAATTTCATCTAAGTAATAAAACAATTCGATCACTTAGACCGTATCTTATTTAATCAAATTATAATGAGATACGTAAATATTACTTCCAAAATCGTCCGTCAATTTTAAGTAATTTAATTAACCCGTATCGTCAAACGATCAATTAAATAATCATATAAGAGTGTTACCCTTTAGGCATGACCTAAGGGGATCAACTGATCACCACCGTCGCACGACAGTAATGTCAAACTCTAGTCAGCCAATCATTACCGATATGTGTGGACCAGTTGACAGTAAAATATTACTTCCCAATTGTATTCTTTAAAATGAGACTTAAACATGTGATCATCATGATCGACAGTTGTGATCGCATTATTGTCGGAGGACACATATTCCAACAATCTCCCACTTGTCCTCGACAAGTGTGCGTCACCAATTCTTTTGTCCTATTACTATCTCTCACTCAATGCAAGGTGTCTTTTAGGTCGTACTTGCAAGTGATCATATCGAGAGTGGTTTCCTCGATCCGGAGAATAACTGATTGACCGGATTTATCTACCATAGATATCTTCCGAGCGTGGCCACGCATTTCCAGTTCATTACTCCTCGAGTGGCCCTGAGATATTGTTTTAACCCTGACAAGGGGCGGACAATTCCTATCGCACATATTCCCTTCGACTAGCCACAGCCATCATAACCCAAAATATGCCCATTTGACCCCATTTACGAAGGTCGTAGTAACACAAATCAAAGTTAATATGATACTGTGCCATCTTAGGCGAACAGTCTTTAGTCAAAAGAATCGACTCATTAGAATACTATAGTAGCTCTCGCCACGACCATGCTATATAAATTTGCCAGAACTCTATAAGCGGTCATAAGGCCCGACAAGGTGTTCCTAACAGTCTGCCTATGTGATCGACTAGTCATCACACATGTCTCCATGGCACTTGAACTTGCCATCAATCGCATCACATTCTAGTCACTTCGAGACGTCACCTCACGTAAGTAACTATGGGCGAATACAATGCTAATCCGTGTTCACTTTAACGGGGTTCAATTGTCTCTACAACCCATTTGGATATAACAAGGTATAAGGTGAGTTAACAATAACTCAAACGACGAATGTCGACATCACATCTGGGTAGTCAATACCATATTACAACCTTGTGATGTATATCGTAAGCGTGTAAACACTAGTCGATTGCAATAGAAGTTTAACATACCATGTGTCCATGTGTTCAAACTTCTTTTATTGCATTTTCCTTTATATTCACGTTATCATTCATAGCATGAACCTTACCAAGTACACATATAGGTTCCCAACCTAGGTTTGAGTTCTTTATCTTGAAAGAACTTTCTGGTTGTTTATCACATAACCAACGAATTTGTGGTGGACGATATAACTTGCACTGATCAAGTGTTCTACCATTTCGCAATGCACTAGGTATACGTTTTGCAGGGTCTTGCAACAATTGTCAAGATGATTAGCCTAGCACTTCTCATAAGTCCTAGTATAGTAGAAAATATTAGTTTTGAGTAACTTCTTACTTTAACTAAGTATTTGTCAAAGCTTCCTATTTCTCCTTTTAGCTTGAAAAGCTTAGGATTTTCATAAATCCTTACGTGTGATTGAACTTCAATATGTGCAACCTCTTGTCACATAACAGAGTGTTCTGTCCATCACTAGAATCGCTCATTAGTTCTCCTCGAGAATTCATGACTATTCTTCTATGGCTTGCCAATGATTCATCATGCTCTTATGCATATGATTCATTATTGGACATGTGCATGATTATTCTAATGGCGGAAACATTAGTTACTAATAATCATGTGATCAACTATTCTTAGGTTCAATGAATGACCATGACTGCTAATGGCAATTCCATTTTCATTGACATGAATAACCTACGTTTCTCGTTGATTCGATGTGTATATCTCAATACCTATCCAACATCTCATGATGTGATTGGATTCATCTTAGTCCATTTGTTGGAATATGTGTCCTCCGACAATAATGCGATCACGACTGTTGATCATGATGATCACATGTTTAAGTCTCGTTTTAAAGAATACAATTGGGAAGTATTTTTACTGTCAACTGGTCAACATATATCGGTAATGATTGGCTGACTAGAGTTTGACATTACTGTCGTGTGACGGTGGTGATCAGTTGACCCCCTAGGTCATACCTATAGGGCAACACTATTAATTGATCATTTAATTAATCGTATAATATTACGAGTTAATTAAATTACTTGAAAATTGACGGACGATTTTGGAAGTAAAATTTACGTATCATATTGAAATGTGATACGGTCTGAGTAATCGAATTGTATCATTACGCGGATGAAATTATTGTTTAAAGAAACAATTGAAATTGAATGAATTATTATAAATACAATCTGTTGTGATTTATAAATGGTAAAATTTTTGGTACAAGTAGAAATTACTAAGTCGATTTTTGTATGTGACGTATTTTTATTAATACGTTGATTTTTAATATGTTAAAAATACAAAACAAATTTATGTTACATATGACATGTGACATTTTGACAATTGACAAAAATAATATGGATTCCATATTATCCATATGGACCGAAAATTAGGTGAGGATTAAGCTAATTATATGTTGATTATATTAGTGGAGGGCATGATGATTACCGTAGTCATTAGCCATGCAACCCTATTATTTATTGTAAAGAACAATCTATGCATGCATTGGCTCCCCTTTGGCCTCTCTCCCACCCGGTTTTATGAAGAGGAAAACCACTTGGTTTTTCCTCTTAATTTTACCTAATATACAATAATGTAATTGTATTATTCATTCTTCTTTCACTTATCTAAAATAAGAGTTTTAGAGAGATAAAAAGCTCCCATTTCTTCCTCCTCCAAAAACCGAAATATTAAGTGTTATATATAATATTTTGGGTCATTTTCTACAAGATTAATATTGTACTAGTTCATATAATATTAATTTTATTAAGAGTAAGCCTTGGGTATAAAGCTTAGGGAGAGATCCTACACTTGGATCTTATTTCTTCCATTAAAGGAAAGCACAAGAACAAGAGAGAAAGGTGATCTCTCTTGTGCCCTTAAAACCGAAATCACAATGTAAGAACATGATTTCTTCTCTATTTTACTCATTTATTTGCATGCATAAAATCCATCTTTAATTTTATGACAAATTAAATAAAATCATATTTGAGTATGCAAGTATATAGATCTACTTTTCCTTCAATCGGTATCAAGAGCCATGGTTGTTTGCATGCAAATCGGTTAAAAGTTTTTCCGAGTTATAAAGATTAACATATAAAACTTGTAAAATTTGTGTTATCATGATATATCACGAAATTAATTCATGCATGTTAAAATTTCTGGTCCTAAAATGTTTTAGGATATTTTGGTTAAATTTACGGATTTTTATTGTTCATATAATACTATAATGGCATTTAAATATGATTTTATGAGTAAAAATATCATTTTCGGTCTAAAATTAGCTATACTTCGAATTTTCCATTGATTTTTGGATATGTTGTCACATATATTATTTTGAGATAACCTGTAATTTTTCATAATTTTTGGACTTGTTATGCTCGAAAAATGGATTTTTCATTATTAAATTCGGATTTAGGTGAAAAATAGGTTAATATGAGTTAAATTTTGAATCTGGTCATAGAAATTTAATATGCTGTCACATGCAATTGTACAAGATGTGTGTAATATAATGGGGTATAGTGAAGTCTTTTTGCATGATTTATGGATTTTTGAAGAAAAATAGCATAAATAGTGACATTATTAGTGAAAAATTAATAAAACATAATCTATGACTAAGGAAAAACGTCTAATGTTGCATTTTATTATTTTTTTCAGATCTAAAATTGAAAAGTTGATGAGAATAATTTTTCACAGGTTTTTATGATTATTTTAGTTAAAACCGATAAACCGCAACATTGTTTTTCCGGAAAAATATCGAAATTTTTAACCTAAGTTTTTGAACATTATGAGTGTCATGGTATTTTTCCAGAATGTTCATGAGTTTAAATTTCAAATTTTGAATTTATTTGAAATTTTATGATTTATTTGAAGTTTATAGCTTATTTTTGTAATTTTTAGTCCATTAATGACCAATTTTATAAATATGAGTTAATTATGGTCAAATTATTAGTGAAGACTAAATTTTGAGTACTAAGAGGTTAGGGTAATTAACTTATGCATAAATATGAATTTGTGTAATTTGTGTGGTTATAAAATGTTGAAATCACGCAAATCCGTAAAAACCGTATAATATATGATATTGGCTAATTAAAGGCGATTTAGCATAAAATTGGGCATGTTCATACATATTATAATGCTGCATTTTCTTTATGATTGTCATAATTTTAATTTATGTAATTTTTGAATTATGTATTTTTACTTAGTATGGCCTTAGATTTTAATTGGTATTTCCCGAAATGTATGGGAATATCGATTCGGTTGTAATTTTATTGTGATCTCGTATCACCGTTTTGTAATTTAATAGATTTATTTTATTTTAGTTACAAATTTATAATAGGAAATTATGTAATTTATTATGTAATTTTATTCATTCCGGAGTTCCCAAAGACGGATTTCTTCAAGAATGGCGATGCATAAAGACGGTGTTACCTCGAGATGCGTGTCACAACCGAAGTTCAAGGGACCAATGGAGTTAGTTTCCGAATATGTAATAGTTAAATAGTTTTTCTATTTTAGGAAAGGCCATACTAGGATTTATTTATTTTTTATGCTTGCATTTTATTTTATGTCGCATGCATCGCTAAATCGCCATAACTAAAACATGCATTGTCTTTTATCGAGTTTATCGACCGTGTCAATTAGAATTATCGTAGTTCACCGCTTTAGTTCACTTAAAACGTGATAGATAATAAATTGACATGACCTCTCGCTAAAACAATCAATTGAGACATAGCCTTACCAAATAGTAGAAACCATGAAAACCTATTTCGCGAGGGAGTGCACTCGGCTACCCCGGGGTACAAACCTTGTTACGTAGGGGAAGTGGGTGATAAATGTCTAATCCACCGAATTCATGTTGATGAGGGTTTCATCGGCTACCCCGTGCCTAAGTTAATGTGGGTTTGGATAATGGACACATTTATTCGAAATTTGGATTGAACTCAACAAAAGTTATTGATAAGGGTTTCATCGGCTACCCCGTGCCCTTGTTGGTGTGTTTTGGGCTATAGATAAACATTACAGTAATTTTATCGACCAAGAGTTCTAAAAGTAGAATCGATTAAAAAGTTAATCCACCGAGTTATATTGATAAAGGTTTCATCGGCTACCCCGTGCCTAAGTCGATATGAATTTGGGTCTTGGAATCATTTATCTAGTTGGGTAGAGGTCACTGGAAAAATGCATAAAACTTGTTTAAATCATACATTTTTACGAGTATTATTATTAAAACGACATTTGTTTTACTCCTTATATTTTGTTTTGTAGACCACTTCTTTTTCTCATAACAAATGGCAACACCAACTCCAAACGCCACACCTCTCGCTAGTTCATCATGGCTCCGATCCTTTATGGATCGATGTAAACTTGAAAAGAATGGGTCAAATTTCTCCGATTGGGATGCCCAACTCAAATTGGCCGCCCAAGGTGACGACAAGCTTCGTTACCTTACCGAGGCCTCTCCACCCGAACCTACTACTAGGTCGACCGCCGCCACTAGGGAAGCATATGAGGCTTACCAAAAGGAGTCCGCCGCAATGAAAAATGTCTTGATATTTGCGATGGAGGCGGACCTCCAAAGGAGAGCCTTTAAAATGGGCAATGCTAATGAGATTTACTCCAAGCTTGTGACAATGTTTTCACAAACTCCGCGGATCGTCCAATATGAGGCGGCCGCGGCATTCTTTGATCTCGACTTCAAAGAGGGCCAAAAGGTTAGCCCTCATGTGCTCAAACTTATGGAGCTTGTCGAGACCTTGAAAATTCAAAAGGTTGAAATCCCCAAAGAACTCATTGTAGATAGGATTCTACACTCCTTGTCTAAGGTGAAAGCGTATGTTCAATTCCGGGTGAATTTTAACATGCAAGACAAGGATGTGTCTCTTGAGGAGTTGCACAAGTTACTTGTGCAAGCCGAGAGGGACATGGGGTTAAATGTGAACCCCCTCAAGGATGTGCTTAACATAAGCACTAAGAGTAAGGGGAATTTCAAAAAGAATGGGAGAAAGGGGAAGAAGCAAGCTCCCACATTCACCAAAGCTAAGACTTGTGAAGCTAGCACTTCAAAAATCAAGAAGGGTCCTCTTGATAAATGCCATTATTGTAATGGCATGGGACATTGGAAAAGAAATTGTTCCAAATACCTTGGTGATATTAAGGCTGGAAAGATTACTCCAGTAGGTAAATGACTATCCTTTCTTTTATGTTTCTAATTCAACTATGGTATTATGATGCAAAGTTGTGATAATGTATCTCCCTTTTTATTGTAAATAGGGCCTCCACCAAGCAAAGACAAGGGAAAGGAAAAGCAAGCATGAGAAACCATCAAGAAGCTAAGGATAGCTTTTATGGAGCTTTGCTTTTCATTGTCTTATTTTAAATTATGTTTTGAATTTTAGAACCTTAAGTTTCCGTGTTCGACATGGAAAGGTATTTTGGATAATGGGTTGTATTTTGGATAATGGTGACTTGGTTTGCAACCCAAGTCACCCGTTTTATCATGTTATCCGTTCGTTCTAAAAATTCATGTTTAAATGCTTGCTCTTAGAAACATATAAATTAAAGTGATCTAATAGACAAATATAATGACGGGTTTCATTATATGTCCACATGCTTAAGGCTTGTGTATGATCATTTACAAAGTAACCTTGAGTCTACGAAGTCTCTTAAAGGTATGTCAATCACCAAGTACACATATGAAATCTATAACTATTAGTCTATCTATAAGATAGTTCTCCTTATACTTCAACATCATTATTTGTGTCTCATATGCTATCTTTGAATCTATAGTGTATTTATTCAAAAGATAGAGTGGGAGAAAAATGAGGACACAACACACAAGGCAAGATAAAATTGTGTACTTGTGTAAATGAAGATCTACGCAAGAGAGAATGATTTGAATGAAGGTATATCTATTTACATAGTATACCGAATAGATGAGATCTATGGTCTCAAGTAAGTTCTATATGACAAAAGAGACCAAGTGAAGTAATCGAAAGAACATATTCTCAAGATAACTACACGAGGAGACCAAAAGAAAGTTTTGGAAGTAAAATGACTAATGTAAAGTCTTAACAAGTTTTGACTAAGTTTATGAAATTTTTGACCAATAGTTTCAACCTTGAGATTTACTTAAGAGCCTAAATGAATTAAAGTTACATACTAGTTATGATCGAGTTGCAAAGATTGATATATCGATATCTTCAATGGCCAAGTTTTAACCACGCAAATGTCATTGCTTAACCTCATTATGAAATGGTTAAACCTCCTTCCGAAAGGGTATTTTTGAAGGACGTGTTCTAGATATTATTTATATTTAAATAATGACATCGCTACACATCATTATGATATGTGAGAGTTAGAGATTAAAATCTTTTCCATAAGGTTAAGATAAGACCGCTTCAAAATAGGTATTTTGAAGGGATATGATGGGAACATATATGGTTTGATCTTAATAACTTGGCAATGCAATTTATATTTCAATTCTTGAAAAGTTTCGATTGAGAAGTCAATTTCGAAATATGTGGAATTGAGTGGGAGTTAGGAAATTATCATGTGAAGACATGAAATTTAGTGGGAGCGATCATCCTTTGAATGTTTACAACTCATCACTCATTGAAGAATGACGAGATAATACCTTCTTTCATAAAGAAGCATTTGAGTTTTCAATTCTGGATGAAAATGGACTATGATAAATCCAATTACATCAAGGGATGTTGGATTAGTATTAAGAGATACATATCGAATCAACAGAAACATAGGTTTGTTGGGAAATGTGTCCTCAACAATAGTGCGATCACATGATTTAAATATCATTATTAAATCTCATTTTAAGAATACATGTGGGATGTAATATTTTACAGTCAACTGGTCCACACATATCGGTAATGATTGGCTGACTAGAGTTTGACATTACTGTCGTGCGACGGTGGTGATCAGTTGATCCCCTTAGGTCATACCTATAGGGAATTACTCTTAATTGATTATTTAATTAATCGTATACCGATACGAGCTGATTAAATTGCTTAAAATTGACGGATAATTTTGTGAGTATAATTTACGTATCTTATTGTAAATATGATTAAATAAGACACGGTCTAAGTAATCGAATTGTTTTATTACTTAGATGAAATTATTGTTTACAGAAACAATTGAAACGGAATGAATAAATTATTATAAATACAGAATGTTGTAGTTTATAATTCGGAAACATTTTGGTACAAGTAATTATGATATTACTAAGTCAATTTTTGTATGTGACGTATTTTTAATAATACGTTGATTTTTAATATGATAAAAATACATTACATTGTGACATGTCATGTAACATGTTACATGTGACAAATTTGACAAATGACAAAATAAAATGGATTCTCCATTTTATGCCAAAACCGAAAATGTGGGTGTGTGTACATGGTTTATATTGTGTTGTTTATTTTTAAATAGAAACACAATCATAACACTTGGTAGTAGGCTTGCATGCCTAGTCTCTTGTGAAGAGCACAAACAAAAGGCATTGGGCATACTACCCAATGCTCCTCTTTTCGGCCACCCTACTAGAAAGAGAGAAGAGCTTCTCTTTTTCCATGCATTGTTATTCATTCTTTTTACTAACATTTTTTCCTAGTGTAAGAAAAATTCACATGCTCTCTAAATATTATGAAATATAGAGAAATAAACTCACAAAGATTACCACCTCTTGACCGAAATTTCAAGAGTGAAAATACAATTTATTTGTATCAATTTTATTGTAAAACCATTATTATTACTAGATCTAAATAGTATTGGTTTATTAAGATCTATTCCTTGGGTATATGCTTTTGGGAGGGATTCTACTCTTGAATCCTTGTTCTTCCATTTGGAAAGCTCAAGAACAAAAGAAAAGGAGATTTCTTTTGTGCCCATAAAACCGAAAACAACAATGTAAGAACATGATTGCTTCTCTATTTGTTTTAATGTTTGCATGCATAAAATCCATATTTAATTTTATGACAAATTAATTTGAACATATATGAGTATGTTAGTATGTATATGAATCTACATTTCCTTCAATCGGTATCAAGAGCCACGGTTGTTTGCATGCAAATTGGTTAAAAGTTTTTCCAAGTTATAAGAATAACAAATAAAACTTGTAAAATTTGTGTTATTATGAAATATCACGAAATTAATCCATGCATGTTAATATTTCTGGTCCTAAAATGTTTTAGGATATTTTGGTTAATTTTTCGGATTTTTATTGTTCATAATTTACAATAATGGCATTTAAATGTGATTTTATGAGTAAAAATGTCATTTTTGGTCTAAAATTAGCTTTACTTCGAATTTTAAGTTGATTTTTGGATATGTTATCACATATATTATTTTGAGATAACCTGTAAATTTTCATAATTTTTTGACTTGTTATGCTCGAAAAATGAATTTTTCATTATTAAATTCAGTTTTAAGTGAAAAATAGGTTAATATGAGTTAAATTTCGAATCTGGTCATAGAAAATTAATATGTTGTCACATGCAATTTTACAAGATGTGTGTAAAATAATTGGCTATAAAGAAGTCTTTTTGCATGATTTATGGATTTTTGAAGAAAAATAGCATAAATAGTGACATTATTAGTGGAAAATTAATAAAACATAATCTATGACTTAGGAAAAACGTCTAATGTTGCATTTTATTATCTTTTTCAGATCTAAAATTGAAAAGTTAATGAAAATAATTTTTCCATGTTTTTATGATTATTTTATTATAAATCGATAAACCGCAACATTGTTTTTCCGAAAAAATTTCGAAATTTTTAACCTAGGATTTTGAACATTATGAGTGTCGTGGAATTTTTCCAGAATGTTCATGAATTTAAATTTCAAATTTTGAATTTATTTGGAATTTTTGGATTTATTTGAAGTTTAATAGCTTATTTTTGTAATTTTTGGTCCATTTATGAACAATTTTGTAAATAAAAGTTAATTATGGTCAAATTATTAGTGAAGACTATATTTTGAGTCCTAAGAGGTTAGGGTAATTAACTTATGCATAAATATGAGTTTATGTATTTTTATGATTATAAAATGTTGAAATCACGCAAATCCGTAAAAACCGAGTAATATATGATATTGGCTAATTAAGGCGATTTAGCATAAAAATTGAGCATGTTCATACATATTATAATGCTGCATTTTCTTTATGATTGTCATAATTTTTAATTTATGTAATTTTTGAATTATGTAATTTTACTTAGTATGGCCTTAGATTTTAATTGGTATTTCCCGAAATGTATGGGAATATCGATTCGGTTGTAATTTTTATTGTGATCTCGTATCACCGTTTTGTAGTTTAATAGATTATTTTATTTTAGTTACAAATGTATAATAGGAAATTATGTAATTTATTATGTAATTTTATTCATTCCGGAGTTCCTAAAGACGGATTTCTTCAAGAATGGCGATACATAAAGACGGTGTTACCTCGAGATGCGTGCCACAACCGAAGTTCAAGGGACCAATGGAGTTGGTTTCCGAATATGTAATAGATTAATAGTTTTTCTATTTTAGGAAAGGCCATACTAGGATTTATTTATTTTATGCTTGCATTTTATTTTATGTCACATGCATTGCTAAATCGCCATAACTAAACATGCATTGTCATTTTATCGAGTTTATCGACCGTGTCAATTAGAATTATCGTAGTTCACCGCTTTAGTTCACTTAAAACGTGATAGATAATAAATTGACATGACCTCTCGCTAAAACAATCAATTGAGACATAGCCTTACCAAATAGTAGAAACCATGAAAACCTATTTCGCGAGGGAGTGCGCTCGGCCCCACCGGGGTACAAACCTTGTTACGTAGGGGAAGTGGGTGATGAATGTTAATCCACCGAATTCATGTTGATAAGGGATGTATCGGCCACACCGTGCTCAAGTTAATGTGGGTTTGGATCATGGACACATTTATTCGAAATTTGGATTGAACTCAACAAAAGTATTTGATAAGGGATGTATCGGCCCCACCGTGCCCTTGTCGATGTGTTTTGGGCTATAGATAATTGTTAATGTAATATTATCGACCAAGAGTTCTAAAAGTAGAATCGATTAAACGTTAATCTACCGAGTTATATTGATAAAGGATGTATCGGCCCCACCGTGCCTAAGTCAATATGAATTTGGGTCTTGGAATCATTTATCATAGTTGGGTAGAGGTCACTATGTAAATGCTATACTTGTTTTTCAAGTATTAATAAAACGATGAATGTTAAATTTTCCACTATTCCGTTTTTACATTGTTCTGTTTCTTTACCACAATTCATATACGATATCATTTCGATTTTGATAACGAATCTCCATTAAAACATCGTAACTAGAGACAAATTTGAATTTTGCTTCTAAAACCTCATATGAACCATTGCTAAGGATCTCTTGTAAAGAGTATAGATTAAAGTTATTCATTATCAAACAGGTTTTTGATTCTTGACTAACACATCTACTTAGAATGGATTATTTTTCATGTACTTAAAAGAATTAAGTACCTTGAAATGATTATTTTGGTAATTAGTTTTGTCAGAATTCGTAATTGACCAAAATAATGCAACCACCTCAATAAAAGTTTTTAAGACTAAAACGAACAAATGAAGAATGTTCTTCATGAATTCAATTTTGCTTCTCAAAGCAAAGACTCATTGAAATGAGTGGGAGCATTCTCTTAAACTGTTAAGATGAGGACGAGGTTCAAGAAGTAAAGATTATAATGGAATTGATACAAGGTAATGTTGAAAGTAAAGTCATTGAGGAATGACGATACTAAACCTATCAATCCCGACCAATAAAGTTTCCATTGTCTTAAATGTTGGACACAAGAAAGGAAACTGCCCCAAATTATTGAAGAATCAACAAGATTAGTTGTGGGACATCTAATGGGACCTTCTTCTTTAAATGTTTATTTGATTAAACATAAATTTTGCTAGTACCACTTTGTCAATATTAGAAACCAGTGGAGGTTTTCATCATTGTACTTGATACATAGAATGATTAGAATATGACGACTAGCAACAATAATGTCGAGAGATAGAGTAATTGTGTACTCAATCTAGTTTTTGGATTTAAAGTTGTACTTAATTGTGACTATTAAGTGCATAAACTCTAAATAAGAATATAAACTTGTTAAGAAACAAAAGGGGTTTTCACTTTTGTGACCCTATACACCACGATATGATGTATGGCTAGCCCATTATCAAGGTGATTATATTCTAAAACAAACTAGAATGATATATCATGTAGATGATGTAAGATTCAAATTGGTAACCCAAGATTAAACCTCAAATTTTGGAATGATGAACGAAAAAGAGTTATCGAGTACTCTTGAAACCATTAGATTGTTGATGGTATATGCGTATCTTGTATTCAAAGCAAGATGTCTCGTGCCTTTTGGTTGAAAAGGAGATCGAGGTTGTAAATCATCTATCCAAAATAGGTTGATCATTATCTTTTACCAACGATTTAAGTTGACACTAATATGTTCACTTAATAAGGTAAATAGAGAAATCTTTGAAGAATTTCAAAGAGTTCAAGGAATCACGATTTAGTCGTGATGGGATTATCAAAGTGAAGACTTTGATATAAGCCAAATGAATTGTGATATAGTATCACAAATTAATCTCTCTTAACACGCATTATGGGATAATGTATGATTGGATAAGAATTCAAACGCTATTCGATAAGGTTTGGACTTCGATCAAGTTATTTTGAGTTACTTGATCCTTTTGGGGATTTTATCATTTTGTCTAAATTATTTTTCCACTAAATCGAATCATATGAGATATGAAATGGTAAGGGTACCATGTTTGTAAGTTTTCACAAGAAACAAATGCTCATTTTTCCCTCTTCAATTATCACGAGTACGACGGGTTTGCGGCTCGTGAAGCTGTCTTTCTAAAAATACAAGTTTATTTTTAGAAGACAGAGTGGGAGAAATTATTCAAGAGCCACAAAGAATGCCACAAAAAGTTATGTCGCAAGAAACTGGTCTTTCTTGGCTACATGAGACGTTTTGTGTAAGATGTTGTTTCTTCAAAACCTAGGAGGTTAAATTCGTCACTTGTTAAAAATGATGAATTCTTGCTACTTTTAAGAAAGTAAAGAGCTTACAACTTACAAAAGAAATTGTTTGATTCAAGTTGATTACTTCTGGAAAGTAATCGACAAAGGACTTACATAAGAGTGTAAGTCACAACTCAATACAAGGCTTAGAGCCATGAAAATCCGAAATAAAAGGCTTGATTAGTGACAAAGGGTTTTGCACTAATAAAAAGATATTTCATAGCAAGATTAGTTGCAAAGAGTTTTGCACTAATTGAAATGCTTAAGTCTATTTGGATCTTCTTAGGGATTGTGTTTCATTATAAGGTTATGAAATACACAGCAAGTGAATCTAAAACCCACTTCTTCAATAGAAGCAATGTATTCAATACATGTCATAAGTTTTATAGATTCTTGAAATCCTAAGATAATGTGAAACTTAAGAGAGGATCTTAAGTAGGACATCAATGAGTTAGAATCAACATTTTGATCATGTAGTAAAACATTTCTCGATAAGTCGAGAAGTTGTGTTTATACATGGAGTTTAGTGGGAGTTACAAAAGTTTTAATTAGTCTTATATGTGGATGACATATTGATCATTGCGAATGATTTAAGACTTTTGGAGTATTATAATACATCTTTAATATACGGATTTATGAAGATAAATCCACATGATATTAGCGTCAATAAGAAGTCTTATGTTGATAAGATTCATGACCAGTTCAATTAAAGTGAACATATTTGATTGGTTTCATTTGCTTCCGCTGCCGAATCAATTAAAAAGAAATGATGTATAACACTTCATATGCTTTGAGCATGATGAGTTGTTTTCAAAAATCGAATTTAAGTAATCTTTACCAAGTAAGCTATAAAGATTACCCTTAAGTGCTTGCAGAAGCATTAAGAAAGTGAAGCAAAGTGTTTATGATGCAATATTGTGTAAGGGTGTTACACAAGTGACAATTGACAATTGAGATTGCGCATGGTTTCCGACAAAACCATAATCAAAACACATTAGGATGGTTAAGATACCATTGTGGCAATGTTATTTACGAAGTAGATTTTCTAGAATCGTTCTAGGCAATAAAGAACAATGAGAGATATTTATAACGGAAATTGAGTACACTTGCAATCATGAGATGTGCAAGAGGATGAGTCCCACACACTGTGAAAACAGTGGGAGCTATTCTTAGGCTAGAGGACCTATGTCTTGATTGGATCTCAACACGTACTCAGAAAGTTTTGTAATGCAAATGTGTACATTACAAAGGAAAACGAGTATGTAGTAAGGTTGAGTAAGGTACAAGAAGTTGATAAAACCTACTAACCAAAGCCTTCTCATAGGCTTAACATGATGAGTCATGTCATTTCAATTAAATTGAGATGGATAACTACATAAAAGATCAAATAAGATTACAGAATATGAAATAGTAATCAGGCATTGACTATTCATATGTGATAATCGCATTTGTCGTTCGAGTTTTTCTTTAAAAACTCCTTTTATACTTTGTTACATCCAAACGGGTTGTAGTGACAATTGAACCCCGTTAAAGTGAACACGGATTAACATTGTATTCGCCCATAGTCACTTGTATGAGGTGACGTCTCGAAGTGACTAGAGTGTGATGCGATTGATGGCAAGTTCAAGTGCCATAGAGTCATGTGAGATGACTAGTCGATCACATAGGCAGACTATTAAGAACATTTTGTCGGGCCTTATGACCGCTTATAGAGTTCTGGCAAATTTATATAGCCTGGTCGTGGCGAGAGCTGCTATAGTATTCAAATGAGTCGATTCTTTTGACTAAAGACTATTCGCCTAAGATGACACAGTTTCAGATTAACTTTGATTTGTGTTACTACGACCTTCGTAAATGGGGTCAAATGGGCATATTTTGGGTTATGATGGCTGTGGCTAGTCGAAGGGAATGAGTGCGATAGGAATTGTCCATCCCCTTGTCAGGGTTAAAACAATATCTCAGGGCCACTCGAGGAGTAATGAACTGGAAATGCGTGGCCACGCTCGGAAGGTATCCAGAGTGGATAAATCCGGTCAATCAGTTATTCTCCAGATCGAGGAAACCACTCTCGATATGATCACTTGCAAGTACGACCTGAAAGACACCTTGCATTGAGTGGGAGATAGTAATAGGACAAGAGAATTGGTGACGCACACTTGTCGAGGACAAGTGGGAGATTGTTGGGAAATGTGTCCTCAACAATAGTGCGATCACATGATTTAAATATCATTATTAAATCTCATTTTAAGAATACATGTGGGATGTAATATTTTACAGTCAACTGGTCCACACATATCGGTAATGATTGGCTGACTAGAGTTTGACATTACTGTCGTGCGACGGTGGTGATCAGTTGATCCCCTTAGGTCATACCTATAGGGAATTACTCTTAATTGATTATTTAATTAATCGTATACCGATACGAGCTGATTAAATTGCTTAAAATTGACGGATAATTTTGTGAGTATAATTTACGTATCTTATTGTAAATATGATTAAATAAGACACGGTCTAAGTAATCGAATTGTTTTATTACTTAGATGAAATTATTGTTTACAGAAACAATTGAAACGGAATGAATAAATTATTATAAATACAGAATGTTGTAGTTTATAATTCGGAAACATTTTGGTACAAGTAATTATGATATTACTAAGTCAATTTTTGTATGTGACGTATTTTTAATAATACGTTGATTTTTAATATGATAAAAATACATTACATTGTGACATGTCATGTAACATGTTACATGTGACAAATTTGACAAATGACAAAATAAAATGGATTCTCCATTTTATGCCAAAACCGAAAATGTGGGTGTGTGTACATGGTTTATATTGTGTTGTTTATTTTTAAATAGAAACACAATCATAACACTTGGTAGTAGGCTTGCATGCCTAGTCTCTTGTGAAGAGCACAAACAAAAGGCATTGGGCATACTACCCAATGTTCCTCTTTTCGGCCACCCTACTAGAAAGAGAGAAGAGCTTCTCTTTTTCCATGCATTGTTATTCATTCTTTTTACTAACATTTTTTCCTAGTGTAAGAAAAATTCACATGCTCTCTAAATATTATGAAATATAGAGAAATAAACTCACAAAGATTACCACCTCTTGACCGAAATTTCAAGAGTGAAAATACAATTTATTTGTATCAATTTTATTGTAAAACCATTATTATTACTAGATCTAAATAGTATTGGTTTATTAAGATGTATTCCTTGGGTATATGCTTTTGGGAGGGATTCTACTCTTGAATCCTTGTTCTTCCATTTGGAAAGCTCAAGAACAAAAGAAAAGGAGATTTCTTTTGTGCCCATAAAACCGAAAACAACAATGTAAGAACATGATTGCTTCTCTATTTGTTTTAATGTTTGCATGCATAAAATCCATATTTAATTTTATGACAAATTAATTTTAACATATATGAGTATGTTAGTATGTATATGAATCTACATTTCCTTCAAGGTTATTCATCTAAATGAAATGGAATTGCCATTAGCAGTCATGGTCGTTCCTTGAACCTAAATATAGTTGATATCATGATTAAAAGTTACTAATGTTTCCGCCATTAGAATAATCATGCACATGTCCAAATAATGAATCATATGCATAAGAGCATGATGATTCATTGGTAAGCCACAATAGAAACTTCATGAATTCTCGAGTAGAATCCGATGAGCAATTTTGGTGTTTGACGGAATGCTCTTATATGTGTCAAGAGGTTGCGCATATTTAATGAAAATCCGAGCACATGTAAGGATTTATGAGAATCCTAAACCTTTCAAGCTAGAAAGAGAAATAAGAAGTTTTGGAAAGATACTGAGTTGAATAAGAAGTTACTCAAAACTAATCTTTCCTAACTATGCTAGGACTTGTGAGAAGTGCTAGGCTAATTGTCTTGTCAAATTGTTGTAAGACTCTGCAAAACATATACCTAGTGCATAGTGTGTGGATGGAGTACTTATTCAGTACAAGTTATATCATTCATCACAAAATTTGTTCGTTATGTGATAATTGATAAGGAAGTTCTTTCAAGTTAAAGAACCGAAACCAAGGTCGGGAACCTTGATGTGTACTTGGTAAGATTCATGCTATAAGAGAGAACATGAATGTAAAGGAAAATGCAAGCGTAAGAAGTTTGAACACATGGACACATGGCATGTTAAACTTCTATTGCAATCAATAAGTGTTTACACTTACGATATACATCACAAGGATGTAATATGATATTGACTACCCGAGTGTGATGTCGACATTTGTCGTTTGAGTTATTATTAACTCACCTTGTACTTTGTTATATCCAAACGGGTTGTGGAGACAATTGAACCCCGTTAAAGTGAACATGGATTAACATTGTATTTGCCCATAGTTACTTGTATGAGGTGACGTCTCGAAGTGACTAGAGTGTGATGCGATTGATGGCAAGTTCAAGTGCCATAGAGTCATGTGAGATGACTAGTCGATCACATAGGCAGACTGTTAGGAACTTTTTGTCGGGCCTAATGACCGCTTATAGAGTTCTGGCAAATTTATATAGCCTGGTCGTGGCGAGAGCTACTATAGTATTCGAATGAGTCGATTCTTTTGACTAAAGACTGTTCACCTAAGATGGCACAGTTTCAGATTAACTTTGATTTGTGTTACTACGACCTTCGTAAATGGGGTCAAATGGGCATATTTTGGGTTATGATGACTGTGGCTAGTCGAAGGGAATGAGTGCGATAGGAATTGTCCACCCCTAGTCAGGGTTATAACAATATCTCAGGGCCACTCGAGGAGTAATGAACTGAAAATGCGTGGCCATGCTCGGATTGTATCCATGGTAGATAAATCCGGTCAATCAGTTATTTTCCAGATCGAGGAAACCACTCTCGATATGATCACTTGCAAGTACGACCTGAAAGACACCTTGCATTGAGTGGCAGATAGTAATAGGACAAGAGAATTGGTGACGCACACTTGTCGAGGACAAGTGGGAGATTGTTGGAATATGTGTCCTCCGACAATAATGCGATCACGACTGTTGATCATGATGATCACATGTTTAAGTCTCGTTTTAAAGAATACAATTGGGAAGTATTTTTTTCGTCAATTTTGGTCAACATATATCGGTAATGATTGGCTGACTAGAGTTTGACATTACTGTCGTGTGACAGTGGTGATCAGTTGACCCCCTAGGTCATACCTATAGGGCAACACTCTTAATTGATCATTTAATTAATCGTATAATGTTACGAGTTAATTAAATTACTTGAAAATTGACGGACGATTTTGGAAGAAAAATTTACGTATCATATTGAAATGTGATACGGTCTGAGTAATCGAATTGTATCATTACTCGGATGAAATTATTGTTTAAAGAAACAATTGAAATTGAATGAATTATTATAAATACAATCTGTTGTGATTTATAAATGGTAAAATTTTTGGTACAAGTAATTATGAAATTACTAAGTCGATTTTTGTATGTGACGTATTTTTATTAATACGTTGATTTTTAATATGTTAAAAATACATAACAAATTTATGTTACATATGACATGTGACATTTTGACAATTGACAAAAATAATATGGATTCCATATTATCTATATGGACCGAAAATTAGGTGAGGATTAAGCTAATTATATGTTGATTATATTAGTGGAGGGCATGATGATTACCCTAGTCACTAGCCATGCAACCCTGTTATTTATTGTAAAGAATAATCTATGCATGCATTGGCTCCCCTTTGGCCTCTCTCCCACCCGGTTTTATGAAGAGGAAAACTACTTGGTTTTTCCTCTTAATTTTACCTAATATACAATAATGTAATTGTATTATACATTCTTCTTTCACTTATCTAAAATAAGAGTTTTAGAGAGATAAAAAGCTCCCATTTCTTCCTCCTCCAAAAACCGAAATATTAAGTGTTAAATATAATATTTTGGGTCATTTTCTACAAGATTAATATTGTACTAGTTCATATAATATTAATTTTATTAAGAGTAAGCCTTGGGTATAAAGCTTAGGGAGAGATCCTACACTTGGATCTTATTTCTTCCATTAAAGGAAAGCACAAGAAAAAGAGAGAAAGGTGATCTCTCTTGTGCTCGTAAAACCGAAATCACAATGTAAGAACATGATTTCTCCTCTATTTTACTCATTTGTTTGCATGCACAAAATCCATCTTTAATTTTATGACAAATTAAATTAAATCATATTTGAATATGCAAGTATAAAGATCTACTTTTCCTTCACCATTTTCATCCAGAATTGAAAACTCAAATACTTCTTTGTGAAAGATAGTATTAGCTCGTCAATCTCAATGAGCAGTGAGTTATAAATTTTACAAGATGATTGCTCCCACTAAATTCCATATCTTCACATGATAATTTCCTACTCCCACTTAATTCCACATGTTTCGCAATTGACTACTCAATCGAAACATTTCAAGAATTGAAATATATTTTGCTTTGCCAAGTTATTAAGATAAAACCATATACGTTCCTAGCATATCCTTTCAAAATACCTATTTTGAAGAGGTTTCATCTTAAACTTTTGGAAAGAGATTTTAATCTCTAACTCATTCATTTTATAATGATGCGAAGCAATGTCATTATTTAAATGTGAATTTCATTTAATATACGTCCTTCTCAAAATACCCTTTTCTGGAACGAGGTTTAACCATTTCATTTTCATAATGAGGTTAAGTAATGACACTAGCGTGGTTAATACTTAACTTAGCTCTTGTGGATATCGGCATATCATTCTTTGCAACTTTTAGTCATAAATCTCATTTATTTTCTAGGATGCAACTTTGTTTCATTTAGGCTCTTAAGTAAATATCAATATTGAAACTATTGGTCAAAAGTCTTTCATAAAGTAACCAAATCTCTTGTTAAGACTTTACATTAGTCATTGTTCTTCCAAAACTTTCTTAGTCATTGTTCTTCCAAAGCTTTCTTTTGGTCTCCTCGTGTAGTTATCTTGAGAACATATTCTTTTGATTACTTCACTTGGTCTCTTTTGTCATGTAGATTTCATCTATTCGAGACCATAGATCTCATCTATTCGTGTGCACTATCTATATAGGTATACAAATCATTCTTTCTTGCGTAGATCTCATTTACACAAGTCACCAAATTTTGCTTGGTGTTCTTTGTGTCTTCATTTTCTCCCACTCTATCTTTAGAATAAATACACTAGAGATTCAAAGATAGCTTATGAGACATAAATGATGATTTTTAAGTATAAGGAGGACTATCTCATAGGTTGACTAATTGTTTTAGATTTGATAAGTGTACTTGGTGATTGACATTCCTTTAAGAGAGTTCATCAACTCAAGATCACTTTATAATTGATCATAAACAAGCCTTAAGCTTGTGGACATATAACGAATCCCATCATTATAGTTGTCCATTAGATCACGTTAAGTGGATGTTTATATGTTTCTATGTGCAAGCATATAAAGACGAATTTTTAGAACAAAGAAAAATACGATAAAACGGGTGACTTGGGTTGCAAACCAAGCCACCATAATCCAAAATACAACAATTGTTTAGAAAGGATCAAACATTTCCATGTCGAACACGGAAATCAAAAGGTTCTAAAAATCCGAAACATAAATTAAAATAAGACAATAAAAAGCCAAGCTTCATGGAAGCTACTCCTAGCTTCTTGATGATTTCTGAAGCTTGCTTTTCCTTTCCCGTGTCCTTGCTTGGTGGAGGCCCTATTTACAATAAAAAGGGGGATACATTATCACAACTTTGTATCACAATACCATAGTTGAATTAGAAACATAAAAGAAAGGATAGTCATTTACCTACTGGAGTGATGTTTCCAGCTTTGATGTCACCAAGATACTTGGAACAATTTCTTTTCCAATGTCCAACACCATTACAATAATGGCATTTATCAAGAGGACCCTTCTTGATCTTGGAAGTGCTAGCTTCATAAGTCTTAGCTTTGGTGAAAGTGGGAGCTTGTTTTTTACCCTTCTTCCCATTCTTCTTGAACTTCCCCTTGCTTTTGGTGCTTATGTTAAGCACATCCTTTGGTGGGTTAACATTTAACCCCATGTCTCTTTCGGCTTGCACAAGTAACTTGTACAACTCTTCAAGAGACACGTCCTTGTCTTGCATGTTAAATTTCACCCGGAATTGAACATACGCTTTGACTTATGATATGGAGTGTAGAATCCTATCTACAATGAGTTCTTTGGGGATTTCAACCTTTTGAATCTTCAAAGTCTCGACTAGCTCCATCAATTTGAGCACGTGAGGGCTAACCTTTTGGCCCTCCTTAAAGTCGAGATCAAAGAATGCCGCGGCCGCCTCATATTGGACGATCCTCGGAGTTTGTGAAAACATTGTCACAAGCTTGGAATAGATTTCATTAGCGGTGCCCATTTTAAAGGCTCTCCTTTGGAGATCCGCCTCCATCGCAAAAATCAACACATTTTTCATTGCGGTGGACTCCTTGTGGTAAGCCTCATATGCTTCCCTAGTGGCGGCACTTGACCTAGCATTAGGTTCGGGTGGAGAGGCCTCGGTGAGGTAACGAATCTTGTCGTCACCTTGGGCGGCTAAATGGAGTTGGGCATCCCAATCGGAGAAATTTGACTCATTCTTTTCAAGTTTACAACGATCCATGAAGGATCAGAGCCATGAAGCATTAGTGAGAGGTGTGGCGTTGGTGTTTGGAGTGGCCATTTGTTATGAGAAATAGATGCGATCTACAAAACGAATATTGAAGGAATAAAACATATGTCGTTTTCAAAATAATAATAATACTCGTAAAAATTAATTTAAACAAGTTTTATTGCATTTATCTAGTGACCTCTACCCAACTTGATAAATGATTCCAAGATCCAAATTCATATTAACTTGGGCACGGTGTGGCCGATTCATCCCTTATTAATATAACTCGGTGGATTAACGCTTTAATCGATTCTACTTTTAGAACTCTTGGTCGATAAAATTACATTAACATTTATCTTTAGCCCAAAACACATCCGACAAGGGCACGGTGTAGCCGATTCATCCCTTATCAATACTTTTGTTGAGTTCAACCCAAATTTCGAATAAATGTGTCCATGATCCAAATCCACATTAACTTGGGCACGGTGTAGCCGATTCATCCCTTATCAACATGAATTCGGTGGATAGACATTTATCACCCACTTCCCCTACGTAACAAGGTTTGTACCCCGGTGTGGCCGAGTGCACTCCCTCACGAAATAGGTTTTCATGGTTTCTACTTTTTGGTAAGGCTAAGTCTCAATTGTTTATTTTTAGCGAGAGGTCATGTCAATTTATTATCTATCACGTTTTAAGTGAACTAAAGCGGTGAACTACGATAATTGTAATTGACACGGTCGATATACTCGATTTAATGATAATGCATGTTTTAGTTATGGCGATTTAGCGATGCATGCATCATATAAATAAAATGCAAAGCATGTAAAAATAAATCCTAGTATGGCCTTCCTAAAATAGTAAATCTAATAAACTATTACAAATTCGGAAACCAACTCCATTGGTCCATTGAACTTCGGTTTTGGCACGCATCTCGAGGTAACACCGTCTTTAATGGATCGCCTTCTTGAGTGGCACCGTCTTCAAGGAACTCCGGAATAAATAAATTACATAACAAATTACATAATTTCCTATTATACATTTGTAATTAAAATAAAATAAATGTATTAAATTACAAAACGGTGATACGAGATCACAATAAATTACAACCGAATCGATATTCCCATACATTTCGGGTAATACCAATTTAAAACTAAGGCCATACTAAGTAAAATTACATAATTCAAAAATTACATAAAATAAAATTATGACAATCATAAATAAAATGCAGCATTATAATATGTATGAACATGCCCAATTTTATGCTAAATCGCCTTTAAGGAGCCAATATCGTATATTAATCGGTTTTTACGGATTTGCGTGATTCAACCTTTTAAAAATCACAATAATTACATAAATTCATATTTATGTACTAGTTAATTACCCTAACCATCTTAGGACACAAAATTAGTCTTCACTAACATATTGACAATAATTAACTTTTATTTCTTAAAATTGTTCATAAAAGGACTTAAAATACAATAAAATGCCATAAACTTCAAATAAATCACAAAAATTTCAAATAAATTAAAAATTTGAAATTTTAAACTCATGAACATTCTGGAAAAATACCATGACACTCATAATATTAAAAAACTTAGGTTAAAAATTTCGAAATTTATCGGGAAAAACAATGTTGCGGTTTATCAGATTTATCAATAATAACCATAAAATATGAGAAAAAAATTATATTTATCAACTTTTCAATTTTAGATCTGAAATATATGATAAAATGCAACATCTGACGTTTTTCCTTAGTCATGAAGTATGTTTTAGCAATTTTCACTAATTAAAGTCACTATTTATGTTATGTTTCATCAAAAATTCATAAATCATGCATAAGGACTTCATTATAGCCAATTATTTTACACACATCTTGTAAAATTGCATGTGACAACATACTAAATTTCTATGACCAGATTCGAAATTTATCTCATATTAACCTATTTTTCAATTAAATTCGATTTTTATCATGAAAAATCCATATTTCGAGCATAAGAACTCATAAAATTATGAAAATTTACAGGTCATCAAAATATAATATATGTGAAAACATATCCAAAAACCACTGGAAAAAACGAAGTTTAGCTAATTTTAGTCCGAAAATGACATTTTTATCATAAAATCACATTTTAATGCCATTATTATATAAAATGAACAATAAAAATCCATAAATTAACCAAAATATCCTAAATACATTTTAGGACCAGAAACTTTAACATGCATAGTTGATTTCGTGATATCTCATAATAAACACAAATTTATAAGTTTTATTTGTTAATCATATAACTCGGAAAAACTATAACCGATTTGCATGCAAACAACCTAAGGCTCATGATACCGCTTGTTAGAAATCTATATCTCATTATTTCGACATATTCATATATGTTTCAATTTAATTTAGTCATAAAATTAATTAGATCTTATGCATGCAAACATAAGTAAATATAGAGAAGAAATCATCATTCTTACATTGGAAATTTCGGATTATTGGGCACAAGTGAGTTCTCCTACTCACTTGTTCTTGATCTCTCCAAATATTGGATGAACAAAGGATTCAAGTATAGAATCCCTCCCAAGGAATAATACCCAAGATAACCTCTTAATAAGATTAATATTATTAATACTAGAACAATATTAATCAAAATAAAATTGACCCAAAATATGGTATTTTGTCTCTTATTTTCGGTTAAGAGAAGGGAGAAGAAGGAAGAAATTTTATCTCTCTAAAACTTTATATTTTTAGATGATAGAATGAATGAATATTACACTAACAATTGAAGTAGTGTATTAGGTAAAAATATAGAGAAAACCCATGGCATTTCTCTATGACCAAACCGGATAGGGGGGGGGGGGGGGTTGTGATGGCCAATGCATGAGCAAGATGTTCTTCACAAGAGGCACTAGGTATGCATGGCTAGTAATTAGGTAAAATGATTATGTTTTCCACTTAATTAATCAACATAATATTTATCCTAATACTCCCGCTAATTCGGTCCATTTAAGATAAAATGGATTCCATTTTATCTTTGTCAATTTGTCACATGTCACAAGTCATGTAAAATTGTTATGCATTTTTAACATATTAAAAATCAACGCATTAATAAAAATACGTCATATACAAAATCGACTTAGTAATTCATAATTACTTGTACCAAAATAATTTACCAATTATAAATCACAACATCTTGTATTTATAATAAATCATTCATTCAAATGCAATTGTTTCCTAAAACAATAATTTCATCTAAGTAATAAAACAATTCGATCACTTAGACCGTATCTTATTTAATCAAATTATAATGAGATACGTAAATATTACTTCCAAAATCGTCCGTCAATTTTAAGTAATTTAATTAACCCGTATCGTCAAACGATCAATTAAATAATCAATTAAGAGTGTTACCCTTTAGGTATGACCTAAGGGGATCAACTGATCACCACCGTCGCACGACAGTAATGTCAAACTCTAGTCATCCAATCATTACCGATATGTGTGGATCAGTTGACAGTAAAATATTACTTCCCAATTGTATTCTTTAAAATGAGACTTAAACATGTGATCATCATGATCGACAGTTGTGATCGCATTATTGTCGGAGGACACATATTCCAACATATCCATGATTAAACCACATGGTTTTTACTCCTCCAAAACGAGAACAAATAGTTTGTGGCTCGTAATGCTGTCTTTCTAGAAAGTGTTTCATTTTCTGAAAGACAGAGTGGGAGAAATTTTGAACTTGCGGAAGTCCAAGACCCACAAACAGAGTACAATGCAAGAAGACGTTCTTTATTGAGGCTCAGTGGCCATAAGGAGATAATTTTACGATAATATTGCGTTACTTTTTGAAAGTGACGAATATTCAACCCTCATCAAAGGCTTTTCTATAGTTGACACCATGCAGTTCGAATTGGTCTTCTGCCACAAGATGTGATAAGGAAGGAAACATGAGATGTTTTCGAGACTTGATTTGGGGCAAATACTTTGCACCAAATTAGGTTACCTTGATCTTGTCATAAAGGTTACATAAGATGTTTTAATTTTGAGTTGGTTACAGAGAGTTTGTGACAACCCAAATGCCTTTATCAATTCGTATGTTCTAAGCAATATAGCCTCTCATAAGGATGAGATTCGGCAAAAGAATAACGAAATTTTCTCCTTCAATGTATCTCATGAAGATTCGGCAAAAGAATAACGAAACTTTCTCCCTGAATGTATCTCATGAAGGGAGAAGTTTTGTTGATCTTGTCAATGCTAAGAAGCCTAACATGCTTGAAAGATCCCTTTTGTGACCTTATATGCGTCAAAGAGTTGGAACTTGAGTTAGAACTTTGGGTTCAATCATGTCGTCAATCAGAATAGTATTACTCGAGTTGTCGAGGTACCATGATGATACATGGAGTTAGAGGGAGCTAAGGTGAATTTCTTAGTCTAAATATGTGTTTGACATATTAGTAACTAGAAATGTTCTCGGGTGAATACTTGAGAGTAGAATGGCGCATCTTAAATATCCGGATCTAATGAGATAGATCTCCATGGATATTAGCATTTTAGTCAAGAGACTTATGTGATAAGATTCTTGACTCGTTCAAGTTGTTGAACACTAATATGATCTCTTATGCTTCCGTTGCAGGATCTATTAAATATGCTAAAAGCTGCTCTCGTCGGGACTTATCATATTAAGAATATGATAAGTCATTACCAATCATTTCCTAGTGAGTGTCACTAGATAATTATCAAGAGCATCCTTGAGTACTTGAGAAGCACTGAGAATTTACTCTTATAGTTTGGAGGAATTTATGAATTTCGTATAAAAGGATTACATGGAAACATTCCTATGCTTATAAGATGTTATGGGCCTAGTTGAGGAATGATTAGCATGTAAAAGAGTTATGTGCATAAATAATAATATGTATAAGAAGTTATACATGTATGTATAAGAAGTTATACATAAAAGATGTCATATGAAGGATTTGTATAAGAGTTATACGTATAAATCATGAACGAAAGCTAAGTACATTACAACATCCGATGTTGTAAAAGAGACAGTTGATATCCGGAGTTTAATGGAACTAGAGTAGTTCTATTAGCAGAATATCGTCTCCCGAGAGACTGTGAAAACAGTGGGAGTGTTTGACTGGCTTTAGAGCCAGAGTCTAAAAACTTGTTTAGACATATACTCAGAAATATTCTATATGATGAAAAGATTGCATAGAACAAAAGGAAAATAACAATGGAAATTAGAGTGATGCAACTGTTGCTAATCCTCTAACCAAAGCCGTTGGCATAAGGTAGGCATGATGGTTATGTCATCTCAATGTGATTGAGGAGTATACCTTAATTGCTGAAGATCGTTATGTAAATATTTGATAGAGTATTAATATTTACGTAAGTCATGATCGCATTCATTGTTTGAGCCTCTTTAAGAACTCAATTATTTAGTTTGACTGAAAAGATGAATACCTTGTTTACCCGAATTGGTTGTGGAGACAATGTTGAACCCCAATTCAAGTGAATAGGATGAACATTGTATTAGCTCCTAGTCACTTAATGAGATGACGTCTCGGAGTGACTAGATTGTAAGACGATTGATGGTAGGTTCAACACCATAAGGTCATAAGGATGACTAGTCGTTTACATAGGCAGACTGTGGGACACTTTGCCGGGCTGTGACATTTATAGAGTCACTTAGATCTATTACAGACGCCTGGTCGTGGCATGGACTTCTATGATATTCCTATGAGTCGATTCTTTAAACTGGAGACTATTATTTGAGCAAGTGCAGTTTCTGAATGACTTTGGTTTTTGTCCTAGGTCGTGCCGTGAAAGAAGGCCAAAGGGCATCTACTGGGTCATGGTGATCTGTATTGTGAAAAAGGATAGATAGGGCAGATAGGAATTGTCCACCCACGTTGGGTTTAAACATCTCTAGGCCACTCGAGGAGTTGTGACTAAGAAATGCGTGGCCACGCTCTGATGTAATCTATGGTAGATTTTTCCGGTCCTGCAGTCACACTTCCGATCGATAAAACCACTCACGATATGTTCATGTACAAGTGCGACCTGAAAGACACCTTGCATTGAGTGGGAGATTGTTATTAAAAAGGACAAGAGAATCGGTAACACACCCTTGTATAGTACAAGCAGGATATTGTTGGGATAAGGAGTTATCCACAATTGTGTGTTATTGTCATCGGACAACTTGTCTCGGACAAGTGGGAAATTGTTGGAGTTTTTGTCCTCCACAATAGTGCGTGATAATATTATTAAATCTCATTAAGGAATATGCATGGGATATTCATTGGCAATACTAGTCAGCTGATCAACGTACATCGGTAACGGTTGGCCAACTAGGGTTTGACGTTACTGTCGTGAGACGGCGGTGTTCAGCTGATTCCTTTCAGTCACACCTAAAGGAACGAGCCCCAACACGAAAGCTAATTAATTGTATGAGATACAATTTAAATTAGTCCCTTGATAAATTAGCTAAGAGTTAGTCGATTAATTAATTTAGAGAGATATCGAGTTGTGAACTCGAGGCGCGGAAATTATTATTTAAGTATGCGATAATTGAATAATAAATTATTTAAGACGGGAATTTATAATTTAGCAGTTAATTGTTAAATTGGTACTAATTGACTAATGTGATTAGTATTGGTACGTAAAATATATGTGTAGTTGTACACGTATTATTACGGAGTGTTTTATATGATATTAATCGGGAAGCATTTAAACATAAAACGATGTTTAAATAAAATTTACACGTATTTGTGCGACAAATATAAGAACAAAAATGGACCCGTAAATAGGTCACTTTGGACCGTGTAAATGCATGTGGTAGTGTGTGTGTTGCTTTAAACACCATCATTTCTCTTACACATTTGGCTTCCCCATATTTACTTTTGTTCTAACCAATTCACATGAGCATTGGGTGGAATAAAATAAGAAAGAAAATCACTCCTTTCCCCCCTCCAACCGCCCTCCTCTATAGACACACCGCATTGGTGTTGTTCATTTTTTTCCTTGACTTGTTTTTGCATTTGGAAAAATAGTTCTTCTCTCTAAAAATCAAAAGAAAATTATTAAGAGTTAATAATTCAAAACAAAAATTACTAAGAGTGTTAGTAATAGATTTGTATATTTTTCAAGGGCCATCTTACATAATATCTAGTTAATATTAATAAGATTTTGGGGTAAGTTCTTGGGTGCTTAAGAGAGGAGGTGTTCTACCTTGGACACTTGAAGATAGAGGATCTTGCCATTTATTTTAAACTCAAGAACAACTAAGATGGTGATCTTTGTTGTGCCCAATATTACCTTTCTCAATGTAAGGAAAATTGTTTTCCTCATCTTCTTTTATTTAAAAAGCTTAAATATTACATGCATACTACATAGACCCATTGATTTCTAAAATAAAGATTTTGATAACCTAATTAGAGAGGTCTAATTTGGGGTTATGGTCTTTCAGTCTTTGCATGGTTTGTCACATTTTTTAGGAACTTGAGCTTTTAGGAGCTTATTTCTTACAAATTTGCAAGTAACTAGAATCAAGGCTAAGTGTGGAAGCAAGATGGACCATAGTAGGATATTATGGAAATGACAAGTCCAAGTATGAAGAATTATGAAGTGGGTTGATGCACAAATGAAATCACAAATGAAGCCCAAATTAAGAAGTCCACAAAAACTCAACATGGGATGGTCAACTTTGGATGCTCATGGGATGCTAAATTATGTGATTAACCGGAGGCTTAAAGATGGGATTAATGGCTCACATTGGATCCCATTGGCAATTACTCAAGAATTGAAGGAAAATTAAAGAGTGTGCTTAGGATGCCATTTTGGATTCCTTTGCAAGTTTTACTCCCTTATTCTTATATAAAGGGTGTTGATCAACACACTTCGGACACACCTTTTTCCACACAATTCCCATTATGTTCTAGTTCACAAAAATCCTCTAAATTTCAAATTAGTTTTAGTCATTAGGTTAGGTTTAGATTAGTTTAGTTTTTATTTATGTTGTTTACATTTCCCTTTAAACATTTCAAGTTATAATTCAATTACAAGTTATTTACATTTCATTCCTTGTTCTCATTTGCAAGTTCTTCCATTATCAAGGTAATTTCATTTCTTGCATTACTTTTATTATTTATTTGTCTTTAGATAATTTACATTATGTTCAAGTAATTTCCTTAGTCTAGGGACTAGGGAAGCCATTTAATAACTAATATATGTAAAATGACAAATTAGGTTCATATAATATTGTCTAATTGTTTCTATCACATGTTTGTATCGTCACGTTTAATCTTTGTTTAAAGGCCTTATTCCTTGATTAAGTTTGTTAATTCGTTCTATAAGTCGAGAGGCACGGAATTGGATTAGGCTAAGCAAGTATAGTAGGACAACCTAGTCATAAACGAGAGTTTCTCTAGGACCCAGTCTATGGTTGACACTAATATCGTGAGGTGAGTGTCTTTAAGCCTAAACAATTGACAATGTTATTATTTCCGAGTTTAACATGAATATATATATTTAAAATTGCATGTATGACCCGACTCTCCTAGACTCCTTTTATCATATATTTTACAACGTTTTATTTGCATAACCAACCAACCAACCAACAAACGATAAACCGACCTCGATAGAATTCAATCCATAGCAACTTATTTAGCAACCTCCGGTCTCCTTGTGGTTCGACCCCTATTACTACATTTATTTGTGTTTAGGGAATTTATATTTGCATAGGTGTGCGATAGCCTATCAAATTTTGGCGCCGTTGCCGGGGAGACGGTTTTGTTTGTTATTAGTTATTGAATTTTATCTTGTTTTACTTTGTCCCGGGGAACACTTGTTCCTTGGGATCTTTCTCACGGTTTTCTTGTAGTTTTAGTGCCTTTTTCAGGTGGTAAAACTATCTCAAGGGGATCCTCATATTCGTCCAATGACTGTATTTTCTTTCCTACAACAACAAAACCAACCCTTTCATGACTATTTATCCCAATTTGACGAATACGTTAATCGTATTGCTTCTTTTGGATTCATTTACAATGAATATGAATGGGGTCAAATTGTACTTGAAGGAATGGATTCTGAGTCCCGTGATTTGGCTCTTTACATAAGTTGTGGGAGTCTTTACTATAAGAATGCAAGGGAGCTTTGGGTTTTCCTAAGGTTAATGGCCGATCAATGTCGGGAAGTAGCTCGCCAACAAACTTTGTCGCCGGGTTTTGAAGTGGAAGTTTATGCAATTCTGGCTCATAGCCAACAAATACTCGAAGAAATGCGTGAAGCAAGTGAGCAATTGGCCAATACATATGCTCTTCCACCTTCCCAATGTGAGTCTTTTGCCCCTAATAATTTAGAATTATTGGAAGATGATGATGATGGTCATAATTTTACTTTTGAAATTCCCCTTAACATCACTCCATTTGACCACTTAGAGACTCATGTTAATGACATTGATCTTGTAGTAGATGACACCCATGACATGGATGTTGTTGGGCCCGATTTTAATGACACGGATGGAGTTTCACCCGAACCTTTGGAAACCTTTGAGAATCCTTTACCGGAGAACGTAGTTGACCCAATTGTGGTTGATGTGGGACTTCGCGATGAGCCCATCGAGGATAAGTGGGAAGAACCGACCATTTTCAATGAGACCCACCTCCTTGATTCTTCATGCCACCTATTTGAGACCATTTATGATGATAATTTGTGGACTAACGATTTATTTCATGGTCTTAAGCATGACGCTCCATCTCTTGCTGACGAGTGGAGTAATACGGTGGTTGTTTTTAAAGCCTTTTCTACGCATTTTGATATGATTTTTCATCCTTTTCCTTTGATCTTTTATGCTTTAATCTTATCAATTGCGTATATATGCTTTTGTATTGCCCATGCACAGGTATATGATCGGCTTCTAAGGGCTTTGACTTATTTTTTTAAGGACGGCGAAGGCCACAACGCTCGAAAAATAGGAGTCTGGCAAGACTTAAAATTTGCGCTTCTTGGGAGGCAACCTAAGCTTTTATTTATTTTTGTTTTTAATTTTCCGCAATTTAATGTTTTCTTAGAATTCGAAATAAAATTACTAGACTTGACGGTGTTTATTTTTATGGTTTGTAGGTGAAAAAATGAAGAAAAGGAGTCTCGATGAGGTTATGCACGCTTCCCCATGCCAGAAATCCCGTTCGGGGACGTAACTTTTAAAAACAGGACGAAATTAACAAATACGGAGAAAAGTCAAAATCGGCCTAAAGTTGGTCAACCCCGACCGGGGGCGCAACTTTTTTCGGGAAAAAAAAATTTAAAAAGTTTTAAAAAATTGCCGAATCACTTGCAAACGTCATTCCTTCATCAAACTTTCATTTTTGGCCCTTTTCTTGAATTATTGATGAATGGAAGAGTCCCCCGTATACATGCTAGCTTGGGGGGAGGATAACAAGTCTAGTAAATGTTCTTTCCTTTGCATTTTAGTTTATTTTCTCGCAACCCATTAAATATGACCCCTTGTCCTTCTTGTTTTTGTGCTTTGAGCCATTTTTATGGTTTCGTTGGATGCTTTACATGTTCGCACATTGAGGACAGTGCTGTGTTTAGCTTGGGGGAGGGATTGCATTCGCATCTTAGTTAGTTTGCATTTTCAATTCAATAAAAATCTGAAAATTTGAAAATTTTGTGCTAGTTTTTGCTTCATATGCTTTGCTTTCCTACCTTTTGTCATGGTTTTATACTAATATTCCTTTGCATTTCCTAATTATAGCTTAATAGCTAATGACTCTTTATTATTGACGGGATTATTGCTCCATGGGGATGTCTTGACATAGTAGGTGGAAGATGGAATTTGGACCAAATAAGCTTGATCTTGACTATTGGCAAGCCACAAAATTGGTAAGGTGGAAGCTCCTTAGACCGATGCATCCATATCCGGTCTCTCCTAGGTGAATATAGGTCTCCTTATGGTGTGTGTTTCATCAAAACGCACAAGTATGGTCTTTATTCCATCACTAACAAGCATTACTTTCATATTTTGCATTGCATTTGAAGCCATTCACTTTGATTATATTGCCCATTTCTAGCCCCTTTTACACATGCTTACAAATTCCCTAGCTACATTATTGATTTGCCTACCTTGTCAAGCTAGTAGCTATGTCATTGGTATAGGGTGCTCATTTGGGATGTGTCTTAATGGAAATCATAGTTAGTTTGGTTAAATGGAATTGCTAATTTTGTTTCAAATGATTACGAAAAAAAGAAAGTGAAATGAAAAAGAAAAGAAGAAGAAAAGGAAAAAACAAGAAAAGAAAAGAATCATGAACAATGAGAAATGAAAAGAAGAAAAAGAACATGATTTGAAAAGGAAGAAAGGAAGAAGAAAAAAACTCCCATGCTTTATTCATATATTTTGAGGAGTATTTCTATGTTTTACATTGAAAGAGAGGTCAATATATTATTGTCTTTGGCTTTTAAATATTGGGTTACTATAGGATCGGGATTGAGCATCTTTACATTTGGTCGTTGCTAGCTTGATCACCTAGCCCCATAAAACCATAATTCACATGTTCTCCCTTATTACCCATTACATATTGTTTCTTCTTACCCATTTGGCTTCTTATATGCTTGAATTTTTTATTGTTTTGTCTTATGTTTTGGATTGATTACCATATTAGATTGCGGGCACATTGTCATGAGTCGAGGATAGGTGAGTATTTTTACACAAAATGTCCTTTCACATACAAATGAGTTTGAGGGCATCGTGAGAGTCCATTAGTCAAAAGATCATGCAAGAGCTTAAAGGTTCGTTCAAAGTCTTTCATGCTACGCCGTTATGTAAATCTCATCCATGTTTTTGCATTATTCCTTATGCCCATGTTGTCTCAAGTTTTAGATCATTATGCTTAGCTTGTTTTAGGATATTGCAATTGATGGGATATAGTTTCTTGCTTTGGGACAAGCAAGAGTTTAGCTTGGGGGTGTTTGATAAGTCCATTTATATAGACTTTGTCTCCTTATTTTAGGTCTAATATATTTGATTATTGCACTAACCTTAGTGATTTTATGAGCTAATATTGTATTCTAGTTGTCTTTGCATGGTTTGTCACATTTTGTAGGAACTTGAGCTTTTAGGAGCTTATTTCTAACAAATTTGCAAGTAACTAGAATCAAGGCTAAGTGTGGAAGAAAGATGGACCACAGTAGGATATTATGGAAATGACAAGTCCAAGTATGAAGAATTGTGAAATGGGTTGATGCACAAATGAAATCACAAATGAAGCCCAAATTAAGAAGTCCACACAAACTCAACATGGGATGCTCAACTTTGGATGCTCATGGGATGCTAAATTATGTGATTAACCGGAGGCTTAAAGATGGGATTAATGGCTCACATTGGATCCCATTGGCAATTACTCAAGAATTGAAGGAAAATTAAAGAGTGTGCTTAGGATGCCATTTTGGATTCCTTTGCAAGTTTTACTCCCTTATTCTTATATAAAGGGTGTTTATCAACACACTTCTGACACACCTTTTTCCACACAATTCCCATTATGTTCTAGTTCACAAAAATCCTCTAAATTTAAGATTAGTTTTAGTCATTACGTTAGGTTTAGATTAGTTTAGTTTTTATTTATGTTGTTTACATTTCCCTTTAAACATTTCAAGTTATAATTCAATTACAAGTTATTTACATTTCATTCCTTGTTCTCATTTGCAAGTTCTTCCATTATCAAGGTAATTTCATTTCTTGCATTACTTTTATTATTCATTTGTCTTTAGATAATTTACATTATGTTCAAGTAATTTCCTTAGTCTAGGGACTAGGGAAGCCATTTAATAACTAATATATGTAAAATGACAAATTAGGTTGATATAATATTGTCTAATTGTTTCTATCACATGTTTATATCGTCACGTTTAATCTTTGTTTAAAGGACTTATTCCTTGATTAAGTTTGTTAATTCATTCTATGAGTCGAGAGGCACGGAATCGGATTAGGCTAAGCATGTATAGTAGGACAACCTAGTCATAAACGAGAGTTTCTCTAGGACCCAGTCTATGGTTGACACTAATATCGTGAGGTGAGTGTCTTTAAGCCTAAACAATTGACAATGTTATTATTTCCGAGTTTAACATGAATATATATATTTAAAATTGCATGTGTGACCCGACTCCCCTAAACTCCCTTTATCATATATTTTACAACGTTTTATTTGCATAACCAACCAACCAACCAACAACCGATAAACCGACCTCGATAGAATTCAATCCATAGTAACTTATTTAGCAACCTCCGGTCTCCTTGTGGTTCAACCCCTATTACTACATTTATTTGTGTTTAGAGAATTTATATAGCCTGTCAAAAATCGTAATTACGACGGTGTAAACGGCTGTTTTGAAACGATTGTAAAAAACTGAGTTTTGAAATCGTCATTACGACGGCGTAGAAGGGGTGATTTGTAATGGTCGGCAAAAGACCGAAGTTTTTAATGGCCATTATAACGGCGCGAAAAGGGTTTTTCAAAAGTTTTGAAATGACACATAAGGACTTATGATCACATAGCACATAAGCACTCGCAATTCATTATATCATGCATAATGCTGACACGGGTTTTGGCTTAACAATGGTGGTTTCACACCAAGCGATCATTCCCCGATTTTCGAGAGGGATGCCAATCCAAACAAAATGTCTAAGGTTGGTGCCCTATCCTCGTTCAAGTAGGAAGTGAATGCTCTTTAATGAAATAGAAATGTTTGACATCAACGATATGCTTGACTCAATCGGGATGCGAAACGCGGGGATAAGAAAACTCACGCCGACGAGACAAGCCAATTTGTCGATAAAGGTTAGGTTGTGGGCCCGAACAAGGAATCGGACTTATGACCGTAATATCAAATGATGCACTTAAACCAAGACCTCGTTCGAGTTTCACCATCTAGGGATCAGAAAGACACAAGTGTCCTAGTTATCCCCAGCGGAGTCGCCAATCTGTGGACATGGGCCACCTACACGCAATCTGTTGGACGTATAGCAGTCTGAAAGCCTCGTTCGAGGACGTAGAAATTCTTTCGACCGGATTGCTTTAGATCGGTCGGTTTCATCTCGATGAAGGTCTCAAAAATGATGCATCGCCACCAAACACTTATGGGATGTCTGGAAACCGTTCGAAATCCAATTTATACCTTGGTCAAACGAAGCACGGAGCAATGCTTATCATAGGTACTAATGATAAGGACTAGTCCCTCTTTTAGCATCTTATCGCTAGAATGACTCTTGTGCGCCCAGGATAAGGCCATCCATTATCCAAAGGTTCTAAGTAAGAGGTTAAGGTACGTATTGGGAAGCCCTTTAATCGGACACCCAATCCCACCCGTGAAAACGGCCTCTACTGATCGATCTTGGTTGGTTAAGTGCAAAAGTTGATAAAACGGGTAAATGCATGAATACCCATCCACAAGATAAACCTAACATGTGAAAATTTGCTATGTCGGTTGTTTATCCAAATATCAAGTAATTGATGTCGAGTTGGATTTAAGGGTTGATTTTCATACAAAGACAGAAATTAAACATCCATTTACCAATTTAGGTTTACGGTGCTTAACACGATCCATTTGTCTAAAAAAGGTGTTTAAAATGTGAGATGTAAAATATAAACTCATCAATCTGATCCGTCATATATTCGGGTTAACCAAAATCGAGATCGTCTTAGACAAGTGCTGAAGATGGGGCATAAACATTGCCAAGCAGCCATTGAGGCGCGAGCCTATTGGCGGTGTAAGGGGCTTCCCCTGGTTTTGTAAAAGGTGAATAACATGAGGACATTGGGGCGTGGGTCAGACGGCAACCCAAGTGAACCTTCTAGTTCTACAAAAGGTTATTAAAATCGCTTTTGAATGGTTGTTAAAACCGCTTTTGTGGAAAAGATCGCTAAAACCGTGTTTGTATCCAAGTATAAAATATGACTCGAAGTATTCATCATTATGTTGATGATATTCGTTGTCGGGTTTGGATTTGCAAGCTTGACATGAATAGTTTTGTAAATAAATGACACGTCTATCGCGTACCTGTCAAAAATACCAACTGGCTCTAACTAATATAGCTAGGGAAGTCGGGTCGAATCCACAGAGAGGTAGGAAATTGTCAGCTAAATCTAAGTTCGTCAGGGTAACCAAATGGGGGTTTATAAATGTGATTTTCTAAACTAAGGGAATAAGGAGAAGAGAATAAAAGGAAAGAAATAAACAGATAGAGAAGAAACAGCTAAGACAAACGGTTCACCATAATCAACCGGTCAAGTAATCTAGGTCTTAGGTCAATGCAAATACGGTCTAAGGGGTAGCGAACGTCACCTTTCGGTCCTTAATTCACCCTAAAGTGTAAACAGCTTAACTTTCGCCCTCACTGCAATACCCTATTGTTCGCTACTAGTCTCGCCTTTTCCAACCTTTCGGTCCAGGTCAAGGATCACTAAGAATTAAAGGTCTAATTGCGTCGACTCAATTAGACAGATACAGTTAATTGTAGCATTTAACCAATAAAGACTATACTAGCATTAACCCGATAAATCGATTACTATCCCCTCATGATTATGGATTCCCTATAGTCTTAGCCAAGGGAAATTAGCTACTCATTACCATTGAATTAACAATAACGATAAATAGGTAATTGGGATTAAACATTATAACAACTAATAAAGATTGAATCAAAGCAATTATTACGACAACGATAAATAGAGAGGAATTCAAAGCAATAAATAAGATTAAGAATGAAAGTAGAATGATAGTACCAATCGCAAAATCCAAATCCGAGTAGTAAAGTATAAAGGAAGCACACAAATCCAAAGAACAGTAGCTAGGAATATAGTGAAGTAAAAACGAACGAAGGAAGAGAGGAGTAACGTAGTTCACTCCTTCAGTCTTATACTAAAAATTCACCCTCAAAACCTAATCTATGGACTAATTACAAAAGCCCATAAATAAATTAGGCGGAAATTGACTAAAGCACAAGAAACCATTCGATCGAGTAGAAATAATCTACTTGGTCGAGCAAATCATCACCAAACCACTCGATCGAGTGGAAATAAACCACTCGATCGAGCACCTCTTGCAAAAACTCCTCGATTGACCCCTTAAACTGCTCGATCGACCAATCTTGAGTATATAGAGCATTCGATCGAGTAGAAAACTACTCGATCGAGCTATATAGGCACGTTAGACCTTAAATTACTTTCCGAACTCAGCTCACGCGTCTTCCAAGTGTTAGATTTCCAAGCTCCGGCTCCTTATTCTCCATGAATGCATACAATTGGGACAAATTAGGTTCGATTTAGCTCCTCTTCGGTTAATTCCTGCAAATTACATAAAACGAACCGAAGTAGAATATTCGGGGGTATTTGTAGCCAGATGCTACATAAAAAGTGCAGAAATGCGTGTAAAAGTGAGGTCGAAACCTTATGTAAAAGACACGCATCAAATCTCCCCAAACCAAACCTTTGCTTGTCCCCAAGCAAATATGAATGCAACTAAGAAATAACAGTGGAACGGAACCAACGCATCAGCTACAAATCACCCACTAAAACCAATTTAATGCAATAACATGACAAAGTGGCAAATGAGAGGTGCAAACGAGTTAAATTAATGTTTCAAACTTACTGAACCGTCGACCTTGCAAGATTCAAAAGATATCGGACTCTCACGGGTCGCTCGTCACTCAAAATAGGGCACAAGGTGAGTATATATCTGAAAGATAGGAAGAAGTAAGACACTCACCTAACTCGACCTATAAGAACATGCATGCAGTTAACATGAATAAAGTCTCTACAACCGTACATATGCATTCCAACCATACTAATGACCAAGACACATGCCGAGGACTTACATTTGGGTAAGTGAGATAATGGGTAAGAAGGGGCTAAAATGAATTTGGATATGTGGAGTTAATAGCCAGGCTAGCAACAACGGATCCAAATATAAACTGCATCCCAACTTTGTACTCAATATAGCAAGATGAAACGGTGCAAGACCATGCACTAAACTCATGAAACCCAAAAACTCGTCAACTCCCGACGAAGTATAGATAAAACATGGGAGTGAAAACATTATCCAATTCTCATTTTTTTTCTCATATATGATTTTTCTTTCTTTTCTTTTTTCTTTTCGCTTTTTTTTTCATTCCTTTTTTTTTCGTTTCATTTTTTTTCAACAATTCAACATTTTTTTTTCTTTTCTTTCCCTTGAATTCTTCCACCATCTTCTGAATTCAGATGAAATAACCATATTGCAATAAAACATTCCAAGAACTACTCGTTACTAGCTCAGCTAGGGTAGAAAGTATTATAGATGCAAGCCAAACTTGATACTGTCGTTTCGTACCAAAAATAAATACCTAAGTACTACTAACAGAAGTTAGCGGTAAGTAGGGTCGATCTCCACAGGGAGGCGGTGTACTATCTATTTGTTTATTCGGTCTGTCTAATGTCACAATGGGGGTTTTGATTGTTGAACTAAACTGATAGGCGAGAGAGAAATGAATGTACGAAATTAACAGAAAGAGAAGAGAAATATGCTAGGAGTCGGTCCACCGTGGCAACTATACTATCGGGTATACTGAGACGATTAAACTATTGATAAGAAGAGCTATGGTCGTCACCTTTCGGTCCTTAAACCGCCCTAGAGCGTAAATAGCTTAGCTTTCGCCCTTACTACAATACCCTATTGTAATTAAGCAAGCCTTCCCTTCCAATCTTTCGATCCAGGTCGGGGTTAACTAGATTTATTGGTCTCCTGCATGCATTCATTCGACCTGATAAAAATTAAATTGCCTAATACAATTCTTATCGCAAGACTAATCTATTCAAGTCAATTATAACATGTTGCTACCACGGCTTCCCTAATCCTAACATACTAAGGAATTAGCTAGACATAATTATAATAAGAACGAGAAATAAAGAAATAACAATAAGCATAAACAATAATTAAAGAAGAAAAGAAAGGGAAAGAATTAATACTGAATTATTGATCCGGAGATGAAGAACAAAAGTAACAGTGTAAAAGTAACAGAGGAAAAGTAACGTGATAACCGGATGATTACAAATGACGTCCTAACTCCTATTTATAAGAAAATAGGAGTATAGATAAACCTAATGACGAAAATTAAGTAAAAAGCCCAGCCCATAGCAAAATCCACTCGATCGAGTAGAAAATCTACTCGATCGAGTAAACCATAAATTGAATCTACTCGATCGAGTAGAAAAAGGACTCGATCGACCAAAATTCTACTCGATCGAGTACTTTCCAGCAACAGTTCTCAGCTTTGCGCACTGAACTTCAAACGGCTGCCATTTCTTCGTTACTTGGCCAAACAGGGTGATTCCGGTGGCATTGGAAAGCTAAGAGGACAAACTTTCATCTCCAATTGGTATAACCTGAATATCTGTTGCAGAACTCGAGATATGGCTCTTCAAAGTAGGCACTAGCAATTTGAAGTTCTTCCTTTGCTCGCCTAGCTATCTTTCTTCTTTGCGCATCTCAAAATAGCTACATTCCCGCTCCAAATTCACTCTTCCTCCAAATGCATGCTAAATGGATGGTAAAAGGCTTGATTTCACTACTTTCTGTTTCATTCCTGCAATTAAGACAAAATAAACCAAAGTAGCATATTCGGGGCATTTCGTAGCGATAAACTACGATATTAGCATAGAAATACGTGCATAATTAGGCTAAAAAGACTATATAAAATGCACGTATCAAATCTCCCCAAACCAAACCTTTACTCGTCCTCGAGTAAACTAAATGCAACTAATGGAACGGAAAAGATAACTCAGAGCTAGCTACAAATGCCCACTCAAACCAATTTAATGCAAGCAACTAACACTTATAGCAGACAGTCAAATGCAAACGAGTTGTAAGATGTCTATAATAAAGCTGAACCGTCGACCTTGCAAGACCTTTAAAATCGGACTCTCACGGGTCACTCTTCTCTCATGAAGCAAAGGGTGAACATATATATGTAAGAGAGAAAGAAAAATAGTCGCTCACCTAGACTACGACCCACATAAACATGCATGCAACTAATATGATAGACAATTCTAGCTACCGTACACACATTCCAACCAAACAAGGTCCTGTCACAGCCGAGGGCTTACAAAAATATGGTAAAGTGAGGCAATGGGTAAGAAAAGGCAAAACAAATTATGGGAATGTGGAGGTATAGGTGATCAAGCTAGTACCTAAACAAAACCATATGAGACATATCCATTTCCAACTCAATTATGAATTAAATACAATGCCCTTCATTTGGCATAAAATCTCACCAAACCAAACTGAAAATACTCCTCAAATGATATAGATAAAGCATAGGAGCAGAAACCGTCAACCAATCAACATCTTTTTTTTTTTTTTTTCTTTTTCTATTTTTTTTCGGTTTCTTTTTTTTCTTCTTTTTCGAATTCTCTTTTTTTTTTTCATTTTTCACGTCTTTTTCATCATCCTCCTTTTCTTCATAAGTTACCAACTCCGAATCAATAGATGCAAGCCAAACTTGATACAATAGACAATATACCGCAGAACAATCTAAACTAGCTTGACAAGGCAGGCTAAATTTGAAATGTAGCTAAGGGTCAACAGGCAAATTTGGCTAATGTGGAGTTTAATGGGTAAAAATGAAAGAAAGGGAAAATGTGTGACTCCTGCATGTGACACCAACCACTAACCCGAATGTATGAAGGCAAAAAGCAATTGAATTTCATATACGTGCAAATTAATGATACATGTTATGCAAGGAGTAACTACTCACAATCCTACATGAAACCGGTCATAAATGACACCAGTTTATAAGGCTCTAATTCCTTAGAAATTATAAGTAGGTTGCCAAAATTATAGGTCAAGTCTATTCGTTCAGCTAAATTAAACATTAACTCGTAGATATGCAATAAGACAAAGCTAAAAGATAATAGTTCAATGCAAGGCTTAAGCAAAAAGACAAACATAGTGCAGTATCATCATTGAAATCTACCGTTCCGACTCAACCTATATGCTAAAATAAACGTGATTTTTTGAATTTTTAACAATTTTTCTGATTTTTATTGAATTTTTTGAATTTTAACGAAAATAAACAACAATGCAAACATAAATTAAATGTGATAACTGAAATGCAATAAAAACAATATGCAGACACATATATGGATGCATAACCTCCCCAAACCAAACTGTACAATGCCCTCATTGTACCAAAACATGGAAAGGAAACGCAAACTAAGGAAGAAAGAGAGTAAATGCGGAAGAACTTACAAGATTGCGCGAAAAAGGGGACCTCCCCAAACCGACCATGAAATGGGAGGTTGCTAAGGCCCGGAAAACCGTCTCAGGAAGCTAATCCAAGTCAATGGTACTCGATCAAGAAGAAAAGTAGTCGATCGAGCAAAATAGGCATCTAAAACCGCTCGATCGAAGGGAAAGGCAGTCGATCGAGTAGTTTTCTGTTTTGCAGGTGGTCGATCGAGTAAATATTTCACTCGATCGAGTGAATTCATCATCAAAAGTACTCGATCGAGTAGAAAAACTACTCGATCGAGTGATCCTCAGCGTGATTCCTGCAAAACGCAATTAAAAACAGCCCGTAAACTAACAAGACAAGCATACTGAGATAGTATATGGTATAAAAACCATTTATTACAACTTAAGGTAAATAAAAATGCAGAAATAAATCGCCGGGTTGCCTCCCGGGTAGCGCTAGCTTCAGTTAGGTCCCAGCTCGACCTTCTTTTCTTCGAGCTCTCTAATTAGTCACAATCAAAACAGCTCAAAGCGCGCATCATTAAATCATAAACCTGCGCATGTGCTACAAAAAAGCATAAGTAGCACCAAAGTGGAATAGCAAAATAGGAAATAAAAATGTTTAACTTTTTAAGTCGTACAAATTTCCTATGAGCGCTCCTAAATTTATCCACAAAATAAAGGAGCGCGGGAGCAATTGTCAATATATTAGGATCCCGATTTAGATTAGCAATTTTGACATGACAAGTACGGTGAAAGGCAGTTAAGCTATACATCCACATGGGAGGGGGTATAGCATTAAAAGAATTAGCACGAGTCAAATAAGGTAGCTTACTTTGAAAATTAACAATAATAAAATTACCGCTAATTACCTCGGGTAGGTTGCTCTCAATGGAGTCATCGACAAAAGAGTGTAATACCTCATCCGTGCGAGGAGGAAATACCGACTCTGCTGTCTCTTTGTCACCCTTCTCAGTGGAATTCGTCCCGTAAATCTCAGCCTCAAGTATATCCAGCTCGGCTTTGAATAGGGGAGATTCACCGTATCCATTATCATCATTAAAATCGTCATCTAAATCAAACCCATATGACGAATCAAAGCTCCCAATGGCCAAATCAGTCGATCGAGCAGAATAACCACTCGATCGACCAGTTTCCTCCTGAATTCCACTCGATCGAGTGGAAATTGTACTCGATCGAGCACTTTCTTCTGGGAATTCACTCGATCGACTAATATAAGTCACTCGATCGAGTGATTCCTCTGTCTGGCTGAAATCTTCGCATAAACTCGGAAATACGATAGAAATTCGTCATCCGAAATATAGAAATCATTCTCAAAGATTGGGCAACACGGGTTCTTCATGGGAAAAACCGCTCTTGGTCAAGTACACCTCTTACGGTTGCCAATTATCCGACTCATTTGTTAGCCGAGCAATTTGCATCGCTGACTCAATGATTTAAGCATCCATACATCTATCATATTCTTGAACTAAAGATTTCAGCTCCGCAATTTCTTTTTTCTGTATATCACGAGGATCTTGTTGCGGTGGCCATTGATAGGGTGGATGTGGCGGCACAACTACAGCTGCTTGACTAGCTCGATCATGGCCGCTTTGAACGCGTAAACTTCGTCAATCTCGCCAAACAAGAAAGCGCATCATGCCCATGACACCATATCTCATGACAAATCACCATTTGTTCCATATAATAGGACATTGGTGATGGGTCAAAGGTACTCAAGCCTTCCCTTTGACGATCTTTCACCTAGAACTGTCTAGGTAGTACCTGTAAGGCCTATCAAAACAGCACTAAAGAAAAGATTAGAACGGCCTCAAGGGATATACCCCTTGAGGCTAAAAACAGACGAAATAAAACAAGTAAATAAAGTAGTTGCCTCCCCGGCAACGGCGCCAAAATTTGATACTGTCGTTTCGTACCAAAAATAAATACCTAAGTACTACTAACAGAAGTCAGCGGTAAGTAGGGTCGATCTCCACAGGGAGGCGGTGTACTATCACTACTACAGATACAGGCTATAACAACGGTTAAAAACCGTTGTTATATAAAAAAGCGGACGTTGTTAAAGCGTCCATTGTAAAAGGTTTTAACAACGGTTGGTTTTCTTAAGGCAACCGTTGTTAAAAATATTAACAACGGTTTTAAGTATAAAAACCCGTTGTGGAAAGTGTGACTCAATTTTGGGGGGAAAGTTATAACAACGGGTTGTAATATACAAAACCGTTGTTATAACTAAAGACAACGGGTTGTTTGTAAATAACCGTTGTTGTTTGTTCTTAAAAAATAAATAAAAAATTAAATTAAATATTACTAGATGCATGTATAATTACGGCCCGTTAGAATTCCGATGCATGCAGAATATCCCTTAAATTAATTACCAATGGTTTTGAAAAAACTTATAAATGTGACTAGCTATAAATATTAAAGAATCCTTTAGTATCTAACATTCATTAATTGAAACAACATGGCAATGAACCCTAATTTTATCAACAACGAAGAATGGCTTACACAAACGATTGAAGATGATGGGAAGGTTCTCGCCGGGCTTCCCGCCGATCAACACCCATTAATCGAAGCATCCCTTGAACATCAACGGAATTATTGGATTAAGAGGCGTGAAGCAGTCCGGCTTGTCAACAAAGCCTCATCATCATCATCATCATCATCATCTTCATACCCTCGTCGGCTTGTTACTCGCAACTTGGCTGCAGCCAGAGATATGTTGAGTTGTACTCTTCCAACCTTATCTCCACATGCAAGTCGTGTCCTTGCATATATTCAATCTGTTATTGCAAAATATGAAGCCAATGACCCGGAAGTTAGCGGTATACCAGAGTGGCGTGATTGGTGGCAGGTTGAGAAGCGCTTTTTACGCTTAACAGGGGTTGTTCCGGCTTATTATACATCTTTTGATTTCTGATAATTGCTGTAATGTATTTGGTTTAAAATTAAATGAAATGATCATTTTGAAAGTGTTGAGTTATGCTTGTTTGATTTGCTTCCATTTTTTCAACTTCATAGATCAGTCATCATCAAGATCCAGTTATTCGCCATTCTTGCCCAATAAGATTTGAAGCAAAAGTATTGAGAGATATGATGATGCTGATTATGGCACAACTTCCTAACATATATATTAATTAAAAAACAACTCAACCCACACATTGCTTAGTATAAATACATTGCATTATCTCAACTAACATGCATTTCCATTATCTCAATATATTCTCCAAACCCTAACTGCTAAAACAAACTCCAAATAAATTAACCCTCTCCTTAATCTTTCAAAACAAACTCCAAACTCCAACAAAATGAATGATATTATCCTTAAGACTCTTACTATGCTCGATCCGTACTGAAGGACGCCAAAGAAGATGGAAATGAAATAATTAGCAGATGCTGAACGGAACCTAATGGTCGATAAAAACACATACATGGAACTGAAATAATTAGAAAAATAAAATAATGACGATGAAACAAACATGATAATTACAGAACGTACGTAAAGAGACGATGAAATCAACAATGACGGCGAGAAGATAAAGCGGCGATGAGAAAGAGAGAAAGAGACGATGAGAAAGTGTGTGTTTTGTGTTTGTGTTTGGTTTCATTTCTTTGGTTTGTGTTTGTGTATGTATTAAGGTTTGTGTTTTGTGGTCCGCAGCAGACTTGTGTTTGTGTGGTTTAGAGTATGGAAGGTATTGACAACGGTTATTAAACAACAACCGTTGTGAAATATGTTTTAACAACGGTTGTAAAAAAAACCCGTTGTTAAATAAGTTTTAACAACGGGTTTCAAAAATAACCGTTGTGATTACTTTTCACTAACTTTGCGCCAATTTTGCGCCAAATTATTAACCAGCGGTTGTTCATGTGTGACCCGTTGTTAAACGAATAACAACGGTTTTTATAACCATACCCGTTGTAATTGATTTTAGTAAAATTCGCGCCATATATTCTACAACGTCTATTGTGATTTTCGTGAATAATCGTTGTTAAAGGGGCGTTGTAGTTGCCTGGATTGGTAGTAGTGTATCTACTTGTCTATTCGGTCTGTCTAATGTCACAATGGGGGTTTTGATTGTTGAACTAAACTGATAGGCGAGAGAGAAATGAATGTAAGAAATTAACAGAAAGAGAAGGGAAATATGCTAGGAGTCGGTCCATCGTGGCAACTATACTATCGGGTATACTGAGACGATTAAACTATTGATAAGAAGAGCTATGGTCGTCACCTTTCGGTCCTTAAACCGCCCTAGAGCGTAAATAGCTTAGCTTTCGCCCTTACTACAATACCCTATTGTAATTAAGCAAGCATTCCCTTCCAATCTTTCGATCCAGGTCGGGGTTAACTAGATTTATTGGTCTCCTGCATGCATTCATTCGACCTGATAAAAATTAAATTGCCTAATACAATTCTTATCGCAAGGCTAATCTATTCAAGTCAATTATAACATGTTGCTACCACGGCTTCCCTAATCCTAACATACTAAGGAATTAGCTAGACATAATTATAATAAGA